>NC_053424.1:105973255-106273255 GCF_007990345.1 Gossypium hirsutum | reverse complement strand
CTCCACCACTATAATTTAAGATGATACATCAATCAAAAGGTCTTTAGAGGGTTGTAGTGAGGCTTGGTTAGGGGGTGTGGTCACAAGCTGAAAGAAAGGGTTAGAATCGAGATTGAATTGAAAAATTACCTAACTAGAAAAATAGTTAATCTTCACTTGCGTACAATAGAGCTTCCTCTCAGAATATGAAATTACAGATATGTATACGTAGTTTTTTTTTTAAGAACAAGTTAAATAATCATAGACTAACTTATTACAACCAAGACATAGCTAAGTAATTTTTCAACTCAAATCTCGACAAAAATAGGAATCAAATTAATTTAGGGGATTTCAACAATAATTGGTTAAGGGTTAATATTGAGGTTGATACAAAGAATGGCTTGTTAGGCTCAAAGGGGTTTACTAAGGGTTAATCGTGGAGGTAGGCTTTTCATGGCATGAGTGGGTTAATCCTAAGTGCCTTAATCATTTTGATATATCAAATCAAGTGGTGTGGTCTCGACATGCATAATCAAGCAAGTTCTAGAATAACAGTTCAATACTGAAGCACTCAAAGCAATAATAAAAGTGAGCATGAAAGAATTAATAGATGCTCAAATGGCTCAAAAATATCACAAAAAATTATGGCTTTTTGATGTTAAGATTTGTGAATTCCAATTCAAAGTAATACCTAGACTTGGAGAAACAACCTATAATTTTAAATTCTTAAAAATCAACTTATCATGCTTGATTCTCTAATGTCTTAAAGTTTAAACAATCAATGCATAAATGCCTATGTTTTAATTCAATATAAATCAATCAAAATCATAAATCAATTCAAATTTATCCTAAATATGTTATGAGAGCTTTTTAAGAGAACAAGGCAGTCATTCAGGGATTTTTCTGATAAGGAAATGAATGCCCCCCCCCACACTTAAGATGTACATTTCCCTCAATGTACAAAGATAGGTATTATAGAATATAAAAATAAGATAGGGAGAGGAGTGAAACTTCCTGTATGCTGAATTCCTCGAACTAGAGTTTTGGAGAGTAATCGGTTTGAGAGTGGAGGAGGATATACCGGCGGTCGTAGAGGTTCATTAGTCCATAAGTCCTGCGCCAAAAGAATATTATATCTAGTGGTAGCTATGGTCGTGGTCAATCAGAAAATGGCAGCCGTGGAGAACCTTTCCCGGTGGAGTTTTAGTTCCTTTGTACCGATGAGCTTAAGAGCTCTATATAACTGTGATAAAATCAGGAACTTTTTAGGGGATATTAGGAAGAATAATTACTCAACAAGGAATAACTGTAAATAATTAAAAATAAAATTTCTAAAATCTAATAAAAATAAAAAGTAGTTTCAATAAAAATTAAAAACATAAAATAATAAATAAATATTTTTAAACATCTTCATCGCTGTATGGTTCGCGAGGTGGGACTGGCGATGAGACGTGGAGGTGCTGAAAAATCTGCTATAGAGTAGCATCAATGTTGTCAAATCGTTGAAAATACTGCTGCTCGAATCGGGTGAGGCGCTCAGAGATGTTAGCATATGAAGTCGCCACATGAACTGGACGAGAGGGTGGTGGTGGCTGAGTCGGTGGGCCCTCGTGCTGTGTGAGGATATCATCAGGAATGTCCTCATAGGCCTCCTCTTCTGTAGATTGGGCGAGACGGTACTGGGGAGGGTAGGTTCCTCGGTGCCTCTTGATCATCCTCATGCTAAGCATGCTCGAGATGTCTTGTGGAGACATCTGGCCGATGAGGGTGAGGGATGATTCTTGGGTCGCGGTGTTGAGGAGCCCGAAGTGTCGCGCCAGTCGAGTCACGTAGGGGCCAATAGAGATGACCCCCTTCCTATGCCGCTCTGTTTGGTGCTGAATCGCGAGGGTGATGAAATACGCCCGTGTTGTTTTGGCAGGCTCGCCCATGGTTCTTCCACAAAGGTGTGTTGCACGCTCGTGTTGTTTTGGCAGGCTCTACCACTGCCATATCGCCCGACCGTGGAGTTTAATTGTAGCCCGTGTTGGGGAAATCTTTTTCCCTATTTTTACACGACCTTAAGCACGCCCGTGTGCTTGGCCGTGTCTCTGTGGAAACACCTGTATTCAAGATTTCTATTAGTAAGTTAGGAGTTAAATACCAAAACTTAAAGATATTAATATTGTTAGTGCTCGAGTTACCTCCTGAGAAGCACTTATTTATAGTCTAAGCTCGACTTACCTCTTCAGTGAATGGTCATGGTGGTTTAAGGAGTTTATACTCCTCATTCCTTCTATCAATCTCATCAAAATAAGGTTTTAATCGGGTGTTTTTTACCTTAAAAGTGCCAAACTTGGGATGACTCACCTCCACCGTACCGAATGGAAAAATACTGAGTACTGTAAGAGAGATTTCCTCATTCGGTGTGGTAGTGACAATGTGGGGATCTACGACATCTAATAAGACCTTATTACCAACCTTAAGTTGATTTGGAGAGATATCGGGCTCGTTTTGGCATAGTTTCAGTTTGTCAGGTGTTTTTAATTTGTAGTCTTCTATCTTCATGAACATGTCCTCTACTATTGCTTGAGAATGACTCGAGTGCTTCCTTCAGACTCATTTTCTGCAAAGTAGGTTGCCCCAAATTGTTAGGTTTAATAGAATGGTTTAAATGATCACCTTTAATTCCTGATGTGTTGCCAGAATTGTGAGCTTGAAAGGTGATCGTTTCGTCTCCCACTCGGAGTGTGAGTTCACCTGTGCCAACATCAATAATGGTTTTAGCAGTTGCTAAAAAGGGCCTTCCTAAAATTAAGGGAGTGTTGCTATCCTCTTCTATGTCTAGAACAATAAAGTCAACGGGAAATATAAATTTATCAATTTTAACTAGAACATCTTCAATAATACCTCTAGGGAATCTTATAGTTTTATATGCCAATTGAATGCTCATCCTAGTCTGTTTGGGTTTCACGAGACCTAGTTGCTTAAACATTTTGTAAGGCATGATGTTGATACTAGCCCCTAGATCAGTTAATGCATGATTAATATCTAAACTACCAATTAAGCAAGGAATAGTAAAGCTCCCTCGGTCTTTTAGTTTGTTGGGTAGTTTATTTTGGAGAATGGTCGAGCAAACTGCGTTCAGCTCCACATACGACGCGTCATCCAACTTCCGCTTATTTGCTAAAAGCTCCTTTAAAAATTTCATTGCGTTTGGCATCTGCGATAGAGCTTCAATAAACGGTAAGTTAATATGTAATTTTTTTAAGAGTTTAAGGAATTTACCAAATTGTTCATCTAAGCGGTCTTTTCTTGTCGCGTTGAGGTATGGCACACGAGGTTTATATTCGACAGTCACTGATTTGTTTGTATTTTGATCTACCTCCCTTGACCTTTGTTTACCACAGTTTCTTACCTCGATTTTGGTTTAGGCTCAATGACTCCTTTGTCATCTTGAATATTAATTGCCTTGAGTTGTTCCCTTAGGTTAAGTTCGGTATTACTTGACAAACTACCTTGTGGTCGTTCAGAGATTAGTTTGGAAAGTTGGCCTATCTGAGTTTCGAGCCCTTGGATCGACATTTGTTGATTCTTAAGTGCTGTCTTGGTGTTATGAAAACGGGTTTCTGACACTGATATGAACTTTGAGAGCATCTCTTCAAGGTTTGGCTTCTTTTCCTGTTGGTAGGGTGGTTTTTGGTAGCCCAGAGGACGTTGTGGTCTTTGATTTCCTTGACCTCCCCATGAAAAATTGGGATGGTTCCTTCAACCTGCATTATAAGTGTTACTATATGGATTGTTTTGAGGTCAAGGATTATTACCCATGTAGTTTAATTGTTCATTATCCATGTTGTGGCCATAAGGTTGGTATTCCGAATAGTTTGTTCCACCGTTACTTGCTTCACACTGCATTACTGAGTGAATCAGTGAAGAACTAAAAAACCATCAATTTTTTATTCAAAAGTTCTACCTGATTAGAGAGCATGGTGACCGAATCAACATTATAAACGCCGGCTTTTTTCATTTGCTTTGTCCTCATTACTTACCACTGATAGTTATTCAGTGACATCTCCTCTATAGACTCATAGGCATCTTCCGATATTTTATTGTTGATGGTTCCACCAGTAGCTGTGTCAACCATTTGCCGAGTCGAAGGATTCAGACCATTGTGAAATGTTTTTACTTGGAGCCAAAGCGGTAACCCATGGTGAGGGCACCTCTCAAAAGGTCCTTGTATCTCTCCCATGCATCGTAGAGTGTTTCTAAATCCATCTGTACAAAAGAAGAGATATTGTTACGTAATTTAGCCGTTTTAGCCGGCGAAAAATATTTTAGTAAACATTTTTCAGTCATTTGTTCCCAAGTAGTAATTGACCCTCGTGGTAACGAGTTCAACCACTATTTAGCTTTGTTCCTCAATGAAAAGGGAAACAACCGAAGACGTATGGCATCATCAGAAATGCCATTAATTTTAAATGTATCGCATAGTTCTAAGAAGTTGGCTAAATGAGCGTTGGGATCCTCATCCTGCAAACCATCAAACTGAACAAATTGTTGTATTATTTGAATAGAGTTAGGTTTTAAATCAAAAGTATTTGCAGCTACAGCAGGTCTAACTATGCTAGATTCAGTTCCTGTTAAAGAAGGTTTAGCATAATCATACAT
This sequence comes from Gossypium hirsutum, assembly GCF_007990345.1. Taxonomy (NCBI): domain Eukaryota; kingdom Viridiplantae; phylum Streptophyta; class Magnoliopsida; order Malvales; family Malvaceae; genus Gossypium; species Gossypium hirsutum. The sequence continues at coordinate 106,268,629 of NC_053424.1, read as the reverse complement.
AGTGCGTGGAGCAGGATTTTGATTAACCGCAATTACAGGAGGTAGCTGATTGCCTTGGTTTTCAGCTATCTCTTCGGTTGGGGGTTGAGTATCGTCTTTTTGCTCGTTCTCTGTGTATCTTAAGCTTCGCCTTATTTCTCTTTGGTTTCTACGAACTGTATGATCGATTACTTCATCAAAAAGTAATGGTCCTGACGGGTTTCTTCTAGTCATAAACTATAAAAACCTGCCAAGAGAAAGAAAGAGTAGGTTAATAAATAATAATAATAATAAAATTAAATTAAATTGTAAGAAAAATAAATGGCTAAATTAATAAAAATTGAGCATTCCTAATATCTTAGTTCCCCAGCTGCGGCGCCAAAAACTTGATCGCGTGATTTCGTGATAGGTTTTAAATATTTATAATTACTCGTTCTTAAACTAACTATTATTGCGATGTAGGCAAGTGTACCTATCGAACAGTAGTATGGTTTTAGCAAGACTGGATTGTCGAACCCAAAGGAACTAAAAGTACTAGTAATGATTGTCTTTTTATTATCTAGCCTAAGAATAAAGAGGTTTTGTTTTAATTAACTAATTATCTAAACTAAGAACGCACAGAGAAAAGAATTGGGGAATTGCTTTTGGGAAAAATCGATTGACTTAAGACAATACCTAAAGAAATATCCACCTAGACTTTACTTATTATTCTGGCTTCGAATCGGACGATTTATTCATTCAACTTGTTCCGTAGAGATCCCTAAGTTATGTTATTATCCCTATTCAAGACTAATAATGTAACATTTAAAAATAGGGCCTAGTCGGAATAGTGGTTTTGGGACCACAAATCCGACATCAAAATATTTATTTTATGGTTATTATGAGGCCTAGAATATGAATATATGCATATGTTAAAATTTCACGAAGAAATTCTAAGTATAAGATGTCTAATTGGAATTAAAGACTAAATTGAATAAATTGCAAAACTTGGATTCTAGAAGGAATTTGTATGAAATTGCTTTAGATTATGAATTAGAAGGTTTTGGAGATCAATTTTCCCAAATTCTAAATTTTTGGACAAAAATGGACTTACATGGATGAAATTTTAAAGAAAGTGCATGAGGGCATTTTGGTCATTAGGTATTTTAATGAAATAAAAAGGGAAAAATAAAGCAAAAATATGCTCATCTTCTCCCATACCTGCCGAAATTTGGAGGACACCATAGCTAGGGTTTCTTCAATTTACAAGCTCAATAGTAAGTGCTCCCAAGCCCCGTTTTTCATGTTCTTTGTATTTTTGAAATCCCGGTAACTTGCTCTCTCCATTTCTACGCATATTTCATGCTAGGGTTCATGTTTGAAAATTTACCCATGCATGAGTTGCTTGTATTTTTATGGGTTATGGAGGGATATGAAAGATGAATGTGTATTAAACATCTTTTCCTAGTTGATTTTCATAAGAAACCCTCATAGGGACCATTTTACAAAAGATGTAAATGTGTGGTAGAAATGAGAAAATAATGAAAAATGTGGGTTGCCATAAGAGAGAAAAATGTTCGGTTAGGCTTGGGTAAGATAGAAATTGCATGTGTTTCATTATATGAGCCTAGGGACTAAATCGTAAAGATGTAAAAGGTTAGGGGCAAAACGGTCATTTAGTCCGGAGGTAGGTATTAAACTTGAAATGTGCAATGTGGGGTATTAATGAGTTAATTTTGCTGTTATAGACCCTGAGGAACAAATTCTGGAGGTAAATCATGGTAAATGCAAGGTTTTAGAATAACCGAAACACAATCCCGAAAAGAATACCTGGTAAGTTCGGATAACTTAAAGTAAACCCCTAATATACATAATTGTATGATTTATGAATGCATGATATTTGCATTTATTGATGGTATTAAAATGCATGAAATGCTCCTTTGGTAATGACTTGTTGATAACTGTCTCGGTTGAGGTTAAAAAGGGAATTCGAGAGATAAACCATGTTTTACATGTGAATTGAGATCCTGCATGTGTTGCAGTAAGGATTTAGCCCGGACGGGTAATCCGTGATCTCAAATATGGAAAGAAATCTAGCCCAGACAGGTGTTTCTTGAATGATCGAGCCTCCTGAAGAATATATGTGCACTGGATTTAGCCTGGATGGGTAATGTGAATTGGGTCTGAATTTAGCCTGGACTGGTAATTCAGATCCGAGCTCACTAAGGGATGTTTGTCGTTATAAGGGATTTAGCCTGGACTGGTAATCCCGACATCACCTTACGGGTCCATATAATGGGGTATTTAGCTTGGACTGGTAATTCCGCCATATGATGAGAGGTTCGCGAGAGTGCATATATGTAAATTGATCATTCGTAAGAATTCATGGATAATGGGTATTCCATCGAGATTTCCTAGAAACTCAACGAGATTTACATGGGATATATATATGTGTGAATGAAATGTTGAATGATGAGCTCATCTAGTAAAATTACATGATACGTGATTATGTGACTAACTCATTGATTGAGTGCATGTGATAGGAAATCATTTCATAATGGATGATTTCATGAATTAAGTATGGATGTATGCTAATTACTCAGTAAGTTTACTTTCCGGTTATTCGAGCTTACTAAGCATGAAAATGCTTACCCCCTCTCTTTTTCCTGTTTTACAGAGCTCGAGGACTCATAAAGATTGGAAGACGGTTGGAGAAGCAACACACTATCAACTAGTCAAGCTTTGGTATAAAGACACTTCTATTTTGTTAATGGCATGTATAGGGCTCTGAGTATTTTGTCATATGTGTCATTTGAATTGCCGAATGAAGGCATGTAAAGATGCATTCATCTTTTTGTATAAGGCCATGGAAATTGGCATATTTAAAAGTAGGCTATGATCTGCCTTTATATGCTTGTTTATGCTCTATTATGATGGGTCACTGCAAGTGGCAATGAGTTCAAAAACGAGCCAAATTTTGAATGTGCTACAATCACATAAGAACCCATAAATACTAGATGGGTAATAACCTTTTTGTATGAAACCAATGATACGAGGTTTCTATACAACTATTTTCATTAAGATTATTTACAAGCGTAAAATTATGTTTTCTCTCAAACTTGATAACCACTGGGCACAAGTAGTAGAAAGGGGTGACTAAAGGATTGGAAAATAACCTAATAAAGTCCACATGGTTGGACACACATACGTGTGTCTAGGCCGTGTGTGACACACGGTTCCCTCCCATGGGCGTGTGCTATGGCCGTATTTCCCCTGCACTTAAAATTTTAGCTCAAAGTTGTGCACGGGTAGGCCACACGGGCGTGTGCCATGGCCGTGTTAAAATGACAGTGTCGTCCATGGGCAGGCAGCACGGGCATGTTCCATGGCCGTGTTGATAAGTCAGTGTTGCCCACGATTGAAGGGCATGGGCGTGCCCCAAGATACACGGGCGTGTGAGTCCACACGGCCAACCTACACGGGCGTGTGTCCCTTTATGTTAAGGAAAATTTTTGGAGGAGCCCAAGGTTAATCGAACGTGCCCGTATTTGACCCGCATTACTTTCCGATATGTTATAGGTCTCGAAGGCCTATACAAGGGACGAGATGTTCATGATTGAAAGGTTTTAAATTCAAATGAAATTTTGTGATCCAAGTTAATATACTGAATGTGTAAAGTTCCGGTAATGCCTCGAGCCCTATCCCGGTGTTGGATTCGGGCTAGGAGTGTTACAAAAACGTTTAATCCATAGATTGAATAACCGAGACTTTTCTCTAATTAAAACTCTAGGGTTGCATTAACTCGATCTATAGATCCCCTTATTAGGTTTCACCCTAATCCGGTAAAATCTTATCACCCTATGTTTAGGCGCGCAATCAACTCCGCTTAATTATGACAAATGTACTCTTAGACAGGGTCTATTCCTCCTCTAAATAAGAACATGTCTTGAATCAGTATCCTGGGATATCAAAACAATAATTAAGAACACATAATTAAGAACAAGTTAAATATTTATCATACGATTCAGAAAATAATAACAAGATTCATCTTAGGTTTCATTCCCCTTAGGTATTTAGGGGTTTTAGTTCATAACTAAATAAGAAAACATCTCAGAAGAATAAAGAATACAAAACATAAAGAAAACCCAAAACTCCTGAAGGGAAATTGAGGAGAGATCTTCAGTCTTGATGATGAATCCGGCTTCTGAGATGGATCAATCGGCTTCTTTGGAGTAATTCCTTAATCCCCCTTCTTCATCTCATTTTCTTCCTTCTCTAGGGTGTATTTATAGGCTTTGGAATGCCTAAAAGCCCTCAAAATTAGCCTTTTACGAATTGGACTCAACTTGGGCTCGACAGGGGCACGCCCGTGGCACATGCCCGTGTTCAATTACTTCAGGCCGTGCTCGAACCTGCCAAATTGACACGGCCGTGTGGTCTGCCTGTGTGAGGAGGTCCAGGCCGTGTTGATTTCGTACTTTGGCCTATTTTCTCCGTTTTTGGCCCGTTTCTTGTTCCTTTCGCTCTCTTATGCTATCTTAAGTATAAAACATGAAATTAAAGCATCAGGAGCATCGAATTCACCAATTCTAATGAGAAATCATCCATAAAATGCATTAAACATGGGGTAAAAATATGTATAATTTACGGTTTATCAATGTCTATCACACATCAAACATTCATATCCCTCCATTAAACATCAAAATACAACCGTGTCATACATGAGTCAAATTTCAAACTTGAACCCTAGCTCAAAATAATGGTAGAAATAGCTAGATCGATTGATGACAACTTCAAAAATGTAAAGAATATTAAAAACGGGACTTGGGAGCACTTACAATCAACCTTGAAAATGTTGAAAACCCTAGCTATAGAGCCCTTGCAAGTTTAGGCTAAGGTGGGAGAAGATGGGCAAGATTTTTGCTTGATTTTTCCCTTTTTATTCTTTTATTTACCAAATGACCAAAATGCCCTTAAGGCATTTCTTTCAAATTTTTCCTATTCATGCCCATTTTCGTCCAAAATTTTAGAACTTGGTCAAATTGTTATTTAAGGACCTCTAATTAATAATCTAATGCAATTTCATGCTTGAAGCTTCTACAACACAAGTTTTCAACTTATTCAATTTAGTGCCTAAAGTCGAATTGGACACTTTAGGCATAGAATTTCTTCATGAAAATTTCACACAAACATGCAATCATATCATGGATCATCAAATAATCATAAAATAATTATTTTCATTTTATATTTGTGGTCTCAAAACTACTGTTCCGATTAGACCCTAATTTGAGATGTTATACACACGGTCAAGTGACACGGCCGTGTATCCCCTAATGCTTCTTTAGAAATCAAGTCAGTAGCTTCACACGGCCTAGCACACGGGTGTGTGGCTTGGTCGTGTTGCACAAGTCAGTATACTCATCATTTTTTGAACGGCCTAGCACTCGGCTTGGCACACAGGTGTGTAAAGCCACCTTGAAAGGTACACGGCTTGACACACGGGCATGTGGTCTGGCCATGTGACCCAAGTTAGTAAGTTACGCGGGATCGGACATAGGCTAGGACACAGCCATGTGATCCCATTTCAAATGTCCACACAGCCTGTGACATGGGTGTGTTTCACACGGCCTCTGGCCACGCAGGTGTGTGTCCCCTGCACTTTGGCCACACAGGTGTGTATCCTTTGTACTTTGAAAATTTTCCATGTTTTTCTAAAAATTTCTTAAGTATTCGATTTAGTTTCATACCACTTATAATGTTTTTCTTAAGCCCCGAGGGCTCGTGTTAAGGACTATATGACTGAATTTGAATGACTTTTATTTGGATATGAGAAATGGATATGAATTGTATGATTGTTTAAAGGATAAGTCCGATAATGCTCCGTAACTCTATTCCAATGACGAATATGGGTTAGGGGTGTTACAAAATCGAGTTTGGCATACCTTTTCAAGATCGTTCTGAATCAAAATTGGCGTCATCCAAATTTGCCACAGATTGAAATTTGTGATGCCATCAAACTTATCAATATCAACCTTGTTATTGTCATCTCTGAATCGATTGCATGCGGGAATCGAACTACCTCTAATGTCAAACCCGATTAAGCAACGAACAAGTAAAATAACCTAGAAATTGAAAAGGTTGACACAAATATTTTATGTGGAAAAACCCCTTCGAAGTGAATAAAAAACCACGGGAAAAGATAATTTCACTATAACGGAAAAAACGAAGAGTACAAAGATAGAGATAAAACTAAACCTCGAAACTCAAAATAAGAACCCTCAAAATGTAAACACAAAATTCTCTGAAAATTTGTAAAAGCTAATACCTAAATATGTAATGGGTTAAATATTTTAGGGTAGAAAAATGTCTATTTATAGGCTAAATTCGTAGGTCAAATAATATTAAAATAATCTACCCTAATCAGAGTTCGACTGGGACAAATAATTAGAGTTTGAATGAGACAAATAATCAGAGTTTAACTAGAAGAAGAAAATATAAAAAATTGCATGTCACGTTGCCACGTCGTGATGTGGAGTTTGTATTGTCGAGACGAGGTGGCATAGGATCATCGGGATGGCGTTCTTCTTCTCGTTGTGATGTTGACAGCTCGTTAGGACAAAGAGTTCTTCCTCATTGCAACATCACTCTCTATTCGTGTCCTAATTTGATCGAAATGTGAGGTATTCTCCACAATTCATTAGTTTGTTTAGGCATTAGCATTTGTTTATGAACGAATCTTGATATGAAATTTATTAAATTAAGTTGAACGAGAAGTAGTTAGAATTAAAATAAATATTCAATTACATTTAAATATATTAAAGTAGGTTTTATAAAATTGTTTGTGACTTTGAGAGTCCAAAAGCAAATTATGGCATTATTTTTAAGTAGAAATTAGTTTTTTTTTGTAGTTTATTCTTTTTTCTATTTTATAAGTAGTTTTAAAAAATTGACATATGTGTTTTTTTAATATTTATTTTTAAATATTTTACTATATCTTATAGGATATTTGTCAATTCTTTAACTTTGTTTATGAATAGAAGTGAGTAAAACATGACTCGATTTGAAAAAATCGAAAAACATTTCGAATTTCGAGTTAATCGAATCAAGTTATTCAAGTCAACTCGAATAAATAATTTGAATTACAAGTTTGAATTGAGTTGAATTTTACAATTCTAATAACTCAAATAATTTGAATAACAAATTGGTGTAAATACCCCTTTGGTCCCTATCAATTTTGAAAATGAGCAAATTGGTCTTTTACTCAACAAAAATTAAAAAAAAAATAATTTTAAAAATTCAAAATATTTATAAAAAAATTATAAAATTTATATTTTAAAAAAATCTAAAGAATATATAAAGAAAGTTAAAATTTAAAAAAAATTAAAAATAATAAGTTTGGGATCTAAATAAGTTAATTAATGATTCAAGTTTATCATATTAAAATATTTATTGTTTGTTTTGAAAAAGTTTTCAAATATATATGATTTTAAATTTATGTGCTTCAATATAGAATTAGTTATATTGTAACAAGATTTTAATTTGACATGTTTAATTTTTTAATTTAACTCAAACAACTTTACTTGATTCAATTTAACTCGAATTTTTATTGTACTTTACTCGATTCGAAAAATTTCAAATTGAGTTAAGAAGATAAAATAAGACTCGTTAACTTAATTAATTTAAATTTTTTTACTCGATTCGATTTGACTTAACACTTATCTTTATTTATGAAATCTAAAAAATCACGGAACTTAGAAAGTAGATATAGCTATCATAATAAGTATACATCTTTGCTCTTAGCTATCAACCATTAATCTAAAAAAGAATGAGAAGAGAACCAGAAATTTCATTACAAAAAATAATTTTGTTTAGGCTATAGTTAATTAATTCGACTGTTCAATACTAGCATCTGAAGTAGAATTATGATTAATTATTTCAATTATTTAATCAACACAAATCATACATTTCCATTCAGAACTAAATTATTTAATTCGAACAGTTGTTTACAAAGACACAAAAACTCAAACATTTAATTTGAAATTTTATTTATTTTCATTTTCTACGGATTAATTAATTAATTAGCTATATTAAGTAGAATTTTTGCACCCAAATCTATAAACTCCATTATTAATTAAATTTTTTTTCATCTTAATTTTTTATCTTCAAAAAATTTGGTACGTTGTTCCTTGCCTTTTTTTACTCAATTTGCTCGTCTAATGAATTGGGTTTTTTTTCTTTTTTTTCTCAGGGTCTCTTGCTTGTCACAAGAACAATGCACCAATGCTTTCACGACTTGAGGTAATATCTTGACTATAATCTTTCTACCTTGCTTCTGCTTTAATAATATTAAATGTAGTAATAAAAATTCTTGTAATATCTTCTCTTTTTTTTAAAATTATTTATTTCTTTCCTTTTATTTTGCTTAATAATATCCCTTTCTAATTTTTTCTCAAATTATTTATTTCTTCTCTTTTTTTAAATTATTTATTTCTTCCCTTTTGTTTTGCTTAATAATATCCCTTTCTAATTTTTTCTCAGTCCCACTAATTCTCTCTTTTTTTTCCTCTTTCACTCTATGTCTATTTTGTGAATATTTTTATTATCTTTACAAGTTATAATAAACAGATAACAGTATTTGTTAGGATCGTCCCGAATAAGCAACGAACAAGTAAAAATAGTAGAAGAAATTGAGAAGATGAACACACAAATTTAACGTGGAAAAACCCCTCAAAAGAGGATAAAAAACCACGGGCAAAGATAATTTTACTATAATGGCAAAAGAATGAAGAGTACAAAAGATGGAGATAAAAACTAAACCCCGAAAACCCGAAAAACAAAGAACCCTCAAACGTAAACACAAAATTCTCTGAATGTGTTATGAGTTCTAATCTAATGGGTGTCTCTTAATTCTAAGATTGTAAAGGAGCCTATTTATAGGCTAAATTAGTAAGTCAAATAAACTATACTAATAAATGCTAAATATATTATACTAATAAATACTAAATCTTCTAGAAAGAAAATATATTTTTGTTTAACTTGACTTGCAAGCAATCTCTTAGAATTTGGGTCACACAATTCTAACAATCTCCACCTTGACACGAATTCTTTCAATGCCATCTTTGCCAAAACCCGCCACGGGCCTATCTTGAACTATGCAGGGAATTAACTGAGTCGAATCTATGCTTAGAAGCTGGAAGACTTCTAGCCTTCGACTTGTGCACTGCCAAATCAAAACTAACCCGGGTCTGATTTTCACGAATACAGTGCCCTAACTTTTCAAAACCTGCATCCAAAAGAGAACCTCTCTTCAACGAAACGGTCATACCTTTTTCCTTCCTATGACCAAGTTGCCTCCGCTTCAAATGAGTTGACTTTGACTCCGTAACGGACGAGGGACGTCCGATTTCACCGGTCACTATAGAACCTTCCAGAATATAAAGACTGCCGGTTCTTTTACCTTTTAACAAAACGAGAGCTCCACGAGATACTTTAATGTCGCTCGACTCGATGTTGATTCTGCATCCTTTCAAGTCTAAAATACTCAAGGAGATGAGATTCTTTCGTAAATCAGGTACATACCTGACATCTGAGAGTGTCCTAATCGTCCCATCGTGTATCCTAATTTTAACAGTACCAATACCGATTATTTTACTAGATGAATCGTTTCCCATGTGCACAACTCCACCTTCAACTGAATTGTATGTGGAGAACCATTCTCTATTGGGACACATGTGGAAAGAACATCCTGAATCTAGGATCCACTCAGACGTAAGCTTGGAGTTATCGCTCGTTGACACTAACAAGAAATCATCACCGCCTTCATCGACCAAATTAGCACCAGCTACATCTTCCTCGTTACTCTCAGCAGCTCTTTTATTTCGCAGTTTATAACAATCTGCTTTGACGTGACCTAACTTTTTGCAATAGCGACACCTTTTGTCTCGTTTCTTTGATGCTACCAAAACGGAAGCTTGTCTATCTGCTTTGCTATTCAAATCAAACTCATTGTCGAGTTTGTCTCTACTCAACAAATGACCCTTCACATCTTCGAACGAGAGTTTGTCTCTGCCATAAATCAGGGTCTCCCTGAAAGACTTGTATGAAGAGGGTAAAGAGCACAATAATAGCATAGCTTGATCTTCATCGTCAATATGAACTTCAACGTTCTTTAAATCATTTAAAAGAGTAATGAATTGACTGATGTGATCTTTAAGAAGCTCACATTCGTTCATGCGAAACGTAAATAGACGTTGTTTCAACACTAAACGGTTAGCCAGAGACTTAGTCGCATAAAGAGTTTCTAACCTTTTCCACAAGGCGAATGAGGTCTTCTCCATCAATACCTCCTGCAATACTGTATTCGCGAGGCACAACTGGATTGCAGACAAGGCCTTTTCATCAAGCTCTTCCCATTCTGTTTGATTTAGATTCTCAGGCTTTTTCCCTGTAACAACCTTTTTCAAGCCATTTTGAACTAGAATTGCCATCATCCGAACTTGCCACAGATTGAAATTTGTCTCACCATCGAACTTCTCAATTTCAAACCTTGTTGCTGCCATCTCTGACCAGGCTGATCTATGAAAGTTAAACTAGCTCTGATACCACTTGTTAGGATCGTCCCGAATAAGCAACGAACAAGTAAAAATAGTAGAAGAAATTGAGAAGATGAACACACAAATTTAACGTGGAAAAACCCCTCAAAAGAGGATAAAAAACCACGGGCAAAGATAATTTTACTATAATGGCAAAAGAATGAAGAGTACAAAAGATGGAGATAAAAACTAAACCCCGAAAACCCGAAAAACAAAGAACCCTCAAACGTAAACACAAAATTCTCTGAATGTGTTATGAGTTCTAATCTAATGGGTGTCTCTTAATTCTAAGATTGTAAAGGAGCCTATTTATAGGCTAAATTAGTAAGTCAAATAAACTATACTAATAAATGCTAAATATATTATACTAATAAATACTAAATCTTCTAGAAAGAAAATATATTTTTGTTTAACTTGACTTGTAAGCAATCTCTTAGAATTTGGGTCACAAAATTCTAACAGTATTTATTGTCACTGAAACTCCACCAGCTATCGATAGCTTCTCATGGAAAGTAGGTGACTCTTCGTCTCTTTTTTTAAGAGTATTTCAAAATAATAAATAATTCACGAGTCAATTTGGAGCCATATTATTTCAAATTTTTTATTTATTTTCTATTATTTATTAAGTCTTCATTCTTAAAAGTTTTTATCAACTATTATAATACGTTTTTCAATATTATTTATACATGTAGTCTTATTTACGTCAATTGAGACCCTTTTTAAACTTGAAATTTTTTTTAGACTCTTCTCAAAATATAGGAGACAAAACTCATATGTGGACAATATATTCTATCTAAGGTTCGAATCAAACTCCCCTCGACAAACTCGTTTAAAAACCCTACTCTTTTTTATGGCTTCTATAATTTTCTTTTGTCAGAGTATAATTGAAAAAAATGTTATGTCATTGACTTGCACACGTCTTAAATGAGTTCTATCACACGAAACCGCTGCTCTCAGCCTCAGGCTCTCAACGTGACCAAACAAACCACAATATCTCATCCATTTCACTGGCTTAGCTTCTCTTTTGAAATCCCAAAAAGACAAACACAAAAGATAGATGGTTAATTATATCAAAGGTCCTGAAAGTATTATTTACATTCTAAATTGGTTTCTAAATTTCAAAATATTCTAATTAAATCCTTTCAATATCAGAATTTATCATCCAAGTCCTTCCATCAACATTACTGTCAATTCAGATGATAAATGCAATTGGAATATAACATGAAGCATATTTAAAACAAGTTATTTAAATTGTAAATGTGTGTATATGTATAGTATGGATAACTTAAATATGACATGTTAAAAAATGGTTTTAATAAAATTTATGATGTCTTTTTCTTCTACATGTCTGATCTAAATTGTCTATGCAATGAATATATGTGTGTTTACAATTTGATCAACAGTGTCTTAAACATACTCCATATCTAACTTGAGTTGACATTCAATATTTGAGGTAATGACTACACTGAAGGAAGGAGTTAATTGATATGACATGATACTTTAAGGACTCAATTAGAATGTTTTGAAGTTTAAAAATCAATTTAGAATTTAAATCATAATTTGAGGATGCCTAGTGCAATTAATCCAAAAGAAAATTAATAAAATTAATAAATCATAAATTTAACCCTTAAAATTTACTGTTTTTATCCACACTCGATCCTATTTTTTTCTCACTTGAATTTTCGATTTTCAAAATCTAATCAAATTACTTTTTTGATGAACAAGTTGAATGAATTATCGTGTTATTTTATGTGTAGTTGATAAAAATTTTAAAAAGAATTATTAGCATCATGATTTTATTTTATTTTTTAAAATCAATGCCTAAAATAAAAGGATAAAAAAAGAATTAGAGTGAAAGTAATAAAAAGAATAAACTTATAGGCAGGAATGGCGCTTAGGGGCAGGGGACTTCGCCCCCTCAAAATAGTAATTTATATTTTAGTCCCTTAAAGTTTTAAAAATTATAAATTAATCTAATAATAAATATATATATATTAGACTTCAAAAATAAAAAAATAATTTAATCCCTTTAAAATTTTAAAATACCAACCACGTAGCAAAAATAATAAAACACCATTATATTACCTGATTTTCGGGGGAAAGCCTAACTAAATCAGTTGACAGTTAGATACACTGAAAAGTGAAGAGAGTAAGCTTACAATGGCGTTTCCTGTTGTCGATACCGAGTACCATAAGGAGATCGAGAAAGCTCGTCGCGACCTCCGCGCTCTTATCGCCTTCAACAACTGCGCTCCTATCATGCTTCGCTTAGCGTATTTCTTCTTCTTCTTTCTCTCTTTCTTGGAAAGCGCAACAAGCATAATAAGAAGAAAATTGAATTCAGCAGAGATAGTTCAGAAAGACCAGACAAACCCGAAATAAGAATCAAAAGAATACGATTATTTGAGTGCAAATGATAAATTCTCCGTTTTATTTGATTGATTTTCCGTTTTCTTTTGTTGAAGGTGGCACGATGCAGGGACTTACGATGTTAGCACCAAGACCGGTGGACCAAATGGCTCCATAAGGAATGAAGAAGAGTACTCTCATAGCTCCAATAACGGCTTGAAAATCGCTATTGATTTCTGTGGTCAGACTGATTTTTATTCTTTTTTTTTTTTTTTGCTTTTTCCATTTTATAGTTCTTTAATCCAAATATCTTACCATGAAATTCGCGTTAATGTTTATGGATTAACTTTGTAATCTTAATTGATTTCCAATGCAATAGTTGACTCAGTTAACATGAATAGCTTTGAATCGATAGGTGCTTTAACTACTATTAATAGACCTTTTTTAAGGATGTATTCTTGCGAGAATTTCAAGATTGAGAAAAATATGGATGACTTATTTCAACATATTTTCTTTTTGGTATGGTACTTCAACATAATTTTAGTATTGTTATTTTGTTCTCAGTATTGAAGTTTAAAAAACGTCAAAGGCGACTTTTTACCTTCGCTTTTTTATTTTTTTTATTTTATTATTAACAAAAATGTAAAGACAATCAAATAGGAAATGAACCTAGCATATTTGATTAAAGGGGCATGTAACAAACTTTTAGAATCAATTATTGAGTTCTTAGATTTCACTACTCTAGATCTTATACGGTAATGACTCTAATTTTAAACCAACTAGAAATATAAGTAAACTTGCTATGGTCAATGTTACTCGGACTCAGGTATAGTGTCGAATACGAGTATGTATCCGACATGGGTATGATTAGTTTTTCTAAGTTTTTCCATGTATTTGAAGGATTCTCAAAGGTTATATCCTCGAATTACAAGGGTGCTTCATGAAAAATGAAGAGTCCAAGCACCATAAGCTATGGCTTCTAGTTCATTCATTTTGATAGAGACATTTCAGGATCTGCAATGCTGAAAGGGGGTTCTTTCTTCTTTGTTTAAAAGGTGGACTTAGCATGTCGGGGACTGTTGCTGGTGTAAGATTTAACAACATAATTACTTGCTTCAAAATTTCACATGCGTGCATGACATGATTGCTAGACAGGGAGTATGGAAGATCTGCATTAATATAAGTGTAGTTCATTGTAATACAATCTATATGCTTATTTTGCAAAAAGGGAAGATACTATAGGTTCAAAAAAATTGGGCCATCTTATTCTGTTCTAACCATGTAAGATTGAGCTCGTGCAGCTAAGTTAGGTTTGAGCCCCTTGAAGTTTAGTTGGTCCTTTGTTTGTTGCCTTGGATGGCAAAGAACAATATCTTTTTAGGTGAACTTCTATTGTCTGATAGTAAGTTAACTACTCCTTTAGATTGCATGGTAGAAATATGTCAATCACCAAAAGTATTTCGTGCCAAGTTTGTTCCAGCTTCTATCCAAATCTGACTTGCTAACAAGTATTTGAATAGACGCATACACACTTACACATATATTAGTATATCTCTATCTTCACATGTTTTGTATATTATTTTATGTTAGAATATACATCTATAAACTAAAACAGGTTTTATTTTTTATTTATTTTTTTATTCTGGGCACTTCACTGCTTCGGCTAGCTGCTTGACGTATTACTCTTCAGCAACCGCAAGCCCATTTTCACAGTTGCTAATTATTTTCTTTACACATTTTAGAGGAAGTGAAGGCTAAACATCAAAAGATCACATATGCAGACCTATACCAGGTGATTACAGAGTTGAAAGAGTTAACACGCATTTTATTTGACATTTCATTGCATCATGGTGAATTAAAAAAGTATCCTCTTTGTTATATTTGATTTTATAGAAAGAATCCTGAAATGAAATTAAAAATCAGAACTATAGCAATAAGAAATCATGATGATGTTGTGGAAGGAAGTTCTTAAACCAAATTTCTCTAAATCTTTTGCCTTCTAAAGGATAACATTACATGCTTCGTGCGACTGGGCTTACATGAAAAAGGGCTCTGTTTCTCTTCTGCTACTAGACTGCTAAGGAAATAAAGAAACATTTTACATACTGATTGGATAGAAAAAAGTGAATCTAAAATCCTTGGTGAAGTTGGAGGCAAAGTTTTGTGTGTAGATCCCGCGAAATAGGATTATATTCACTGTAAAATAAAACTAGCTTTTAGCTAGGCTAAACGATATGCCTCGTACAATTGTTTTAATACATATCTTAGACAATTAGATACTAAGATGATTACTGGTGCTTAACTAGCTACTAATTCTAGCATGGTGTTAATAGTTGTAGAAGAAAAAAAAAAGTTGTATATTTGGTTAAATTTATTAAATGTAGAAAGCTAGTTAGAATTGAATCCCAAACTGTGTATGAAATTACTTGAGAGGTGTTGTAGATTTTGAGAATGTTTGTGTTATGCGTCTTAGCGTAGGATCTAGTCACAGGTCTAGACGAGAAAGAATTCTTGCTTCTTCATATGATTACTCAAAAGGCAAATTCGTCCTTAACTAAACCCCCTCTCAAAATAACGTTTCTTTTGATAGAATAATTACTTACCTCTTTATTTCATAGACGGTTAGTAACAAAGGAAAGAGTCTTAATTGACATAAAATAGAATTCCTAAATTAGAGTTTATGAAGGAAGCAAAAACCTAATATATTAGATAAAATAAGTAAAACTAAAACTCTTAGTAAAACCTAATATAATAAATAAATAAAACTAAAAACTCCTATTGCAATTAAAGCGTCCATATCATTACTCCCCTTCTTAGAATTGAGCTTGTCCTCTAGCTTAAATTCATAATAAACTTCAGAACTTATCCAAAATCATCTATCTCATCATCATCTTGCTTGTCTTCAACATCTGGTACTTCTATCCAAAATAACCTTTTACATTTGTGTCCTATGGAATAAGACTCGTCACAATTATAACACAACCCTTTAGCCCTTCTTTCCGCCATTGCTATCCGTGTCAATCTCTTAATAAATGGTGCAGAAAAACCTATTTTGTTGTTGTTCCTTGTTGGTTCTATTGTTTGTCCCCCTCCCTTTGCAATGTTCTTAGTTGTTGGAAGGATTGAATTGTTGTCAGTGTTTTGGGAAGTTGGCCAATTCAGCATGGCTCGAGATAACAGTTTGGAAGAGACATTTTGTTTACGTTCCAATGTTCGAGCCATATTCATTGCAACTCTAAGGTTTTCTGGTTGTTGCATCTCAATATCAATTCTAAGTTCCTCTATCAACCCGGCAGTAAAAAGGTTTACTTGTTGTTGAGGTTTAAGATCAGTAGTCCTAGCCAATAGTGATTGAAATTGACGTTGATATTCCTCTACAGTCCCAGTTTGTTTCAAGTTGGCAAGTTTTCCCAAGGGGTTATTACTCATAGATGGCCCAAACCTTACATGACAACACTCTTTGAAACGCCTCCAATCAAGATTTGCCTCTTCTTCTTCCATTTGATCAAACCACAATTGTGCCTCTCCTAAAAGATGGAATGATGCTAAGTTTACTTTGTCTTCTTTGTTAGTTCGTTGATTGCCAAAAAAAATTTCGCATCTTTTCAACCACCCTAAAAGATCTCCAACACCATCATAAGTGGGAAATTCCATCTTAGAGTATCGTGGCACCCTGCACCCACTGTGTTGCAAGTCTAAATTCCTTTTCCTGCCTCCGCTACTGCCCCGTTCTTCATTATTCTTCTCTAAATCTCCTTTCGTTATCTTTTGGACCGAAAGAGATAATATTGCCATCTGCTCCTCTAATGCTTGTTGCCTTGTAGCCATTTGTTCCATGAAAGCCTCCAGCTTGGCTGTCAAAGTCTTTTCGTCACCCATGACAGTTGGCTTTGATACTAAGTTGTTATGCGCCTTGGCGTAGAATCTAGTCACAGGTCTAGACGAGAAAGAATTCTTGCTTCAACCTATGGTTACTCAAAAGGCATATTCGTCCTTAACTGAACCCCCTCTCAAAAAAACTTTTCTTTTGATAGAATAATTACTTACCTCTTTATTTCATATTGGCAGCATTTTATAGACTATTAATAACAAAGGAAAGAGTCTTAATTGACATAAAATAGAATTCCTATTGCAATTAAATTAAGTAAAACTAAAACTAAAACGAAAACTAAAACTAAAACTAATATAATAGATAAATTAAGTAAAACTAAAACTCTTAGTAAAACCTGATATAATAAATAAATAAAACTCCTATTGCAATTAAAGCGTCCATATCAGTTTGCTGCACTGAAGAAGCAACGCTCTGATTCTTAATAACATGTTTTTGTATGCCATACCAAGCAATTACTGCACTTAGATTAAAATTTAAATCCAAAGTTGTTGACTATGTTCTGGATGATGAATGATCCATAATTGTGTTGTTTTCAACTTTTCGTTTTCAGCTTGCAGGAGTTGTTGCTGTTGAAGTCACTGGAGGTCCTACTATTGACTTTGTACCAGGAAGAAAGGTATGTTATACTGGCCTATCATTCCCTACAAAGGTCGTTTCCTGTTTATTTAATCTGATTAACTATGACGTGTTTAATAGGATTCAGACATTTGTCCGAAGGAAGGGCGACTTCCAAATGCTACAAAAGGTAACACAGGTTTCTGAAGCCATCAATGAAACAAAAAATTTGAATCTTTTATTCCCCCTACCTTGTAGCTTTAAATTCCGAGTAATTAGGCAACTTGAGTATTTGCAAAATTTGGTACTTACGACAATCTATCTAAGATATCTGGTCATATCTTTGCAGCTTTTAAAATTCTTTTAGTATGTGTTTATTTAAACTAGATGGAAGAGATAGAACTGAAGGAATTTGGAACCAAACCAACAATTCTATATTGCTAGTATTTGTGTTACCTCAGTCCTTGTTATGTTCTCTGTTTTTTATAGTTCTACTAAACTAAATATGAACTTTATATGATATATTCTACCGAACTAAAAATGAGCTTCATCGAATATGTTATGAATTGGTTGTCATCATTAACCTCTTTGATAGAAAAGGTCATGTATTCTAATCATTTAGTGCTTTCAGTTTATTCGAGTAAAACTGCTCCCTAAGAGTTCTTAGTGTGGCTGGAGAATAGGTTTCTCTTAACAGATCCTAAGATCATCCCTGTGCTACCTATTTTTCTCTCACAACTTGGATCTTGCACTATAAATTATGTTGATTGGAAAATAAATGTCTGAATTGAGATTGTTGATTAAAGGTTCATTGCTCCCTTTTGGGAGGTAAAAATTCCAAAACTACTGTTTTTCTTTTACTTCGGTAATGAGTTGTGGAGTTCATGGTAATCAATTGTTGTACTTAATAGGGTATCAGTGGAATTCATGGTATTCAACTGTTTCCCGTAATAGGGTATCAGTGGAAACCATATTACATGATTAATCCATCAGTTCAGCGAACAATTTCAATATCTCCTTCTACATGTTATCATCTTACAATTAAATGCATATATGATCTTATCTTTCTAATTTATGAAGTTGTAGATGCTAAATTTAGCTTTTCCTTTTGTGGGTCCTGGTTTTAGGTGCTCCTCATCTGAAGGACATCTTTTATCGTATGGGTCTATCTGGCAAGGATATTGTGGCATTATCTGGCGGTCACACCCTGGTACTTGGATGTTCTTTTCTATTCCCGGCTTTGTTGGTTATAGTTTAACATCAAAGTTTTGTGTTGTTTTTGGTGTTACAGGGAAGGGCTCATCCAGAGAGATCAGGTTTTGATGGCCCTTGGACCAATGAACCACTGAAGTTTGATAACTCTTACTTCGTGTAAGATTAAATCCAACTAGTTGGCTATTAGATTTCCTTCTTACTCAGGATACATATGAAGCCATTTGATATTACTATGCCAGGGAGCTGCTAAAAGGGGAATCAGAAGGGCTATTGAAGCTTCCAACAGACATAGCTTTGATGGATTACCCTGAGTTCCGAGAGTATGTAGAGCTCTACGCAAAGGTAAAACTACAACTAGGTGGCTGCCAATTGTCTAGCATAAACATCATTTTATTTTTTATTGTTTGTTCATTGCATGTTCATCATTTTATGAGGCCTCTTTGAGACATTATTTAATAATACTTATGCCTAATTATTTTCCTTGTTACTTTGCAATGATGATATTTTATTGCCCGAGTGCTTAATATGGTTTTATATCTGATTTGTGGTAGACCTTGTTCTTGGTAGAACTTGATGTTTCTTTTACTGTTCTGTTTGAGCCACTTGTGCACTGGTAGAAATGTCCTAATCTTACCTAGAGCCTATCTTGCATACCTACTTGAAATTATTAGATTAAGGTTGAACCAATATTTGAGCGGGTAATTATTTCATCTAACTGGTTCAACCTTGCTTCAAGTGGGGTTTGCAATAAGGACACTTTGCTTACCACTTACTAGCATGATTCTAGCCTGTGCTTTTAAATTAGCAATTAGTTGTGTATATATGATGTTTCTGCGTGACTCTAGTCTAATGTTAGCCAAATTGGGTGAAACACTGTCTAGTGCCAACCGCTATCAACGAGCTGTAGGCATCTTTTCAGGTGGACAAAGAGATTATGCAAATTAATATGTTTTCAGTACGTGGTTAAATTGATTAAAGTGGTTTGTCGGCATCATCCAATGCTCGATTATGGTATTCTCTTTAATTAAGCTATTATTACCCCTTTGAATCCTTTTACTTATATTATATGCATACTCCTACAACCTTCATGGTATTTGGCAGGATGAGGATGCATTCTTTAGAGATTATGCAGAATCTCATAAGAGGCTTTCAGAACTTGGGTTTGATCCTAGTTCCTCTCGATCCAATCCGGTTGCAAAGGACAGCATCATATTGGCACAGAGTGCCGTTGGGGTTGCGGTTGCCGCAGCCGTTGTGATCGTTAGCTACATTTATGAGGTTGGCAAAAGAATGATGTGAAGCTAGTTTACTCAAGTCGTTGTAGAACAAAACATGCATTATAATTATTCCATTGTCAGATTAGCAGAACTTTAGCCCAATAATCTGGCTAGCTATTTATGTAAAAGATGAACATACAAAAGTTGTCCCATTTGAACAAAATAACAAACACAAAGATGACGCCCCTGATCCACTTCAATCCATGACATTTATGTTACAAACCCTTTCTGTTGTTGCTTTTATTTTCATGTTGTTTCAACTGGAAACGAGCCACCACTTCCCTGGCAGGAGGGAGGGGCCAATAATGAAAACAAGGACCGCAAGTTGCAACCAGGTCTGCACTGCCTGTATGGATAATTACACGAAAAATAAAGGGAAATTGAGGTAAGGTGTGAAGTTTGGACATCTGAAACAGACCTTCCACTAAGGTTAAAAGAGTCCCACATGGTGGGGGCAGCCAAAAGGTAGGTAGGTAGGTAACGTAAGGGTCTAGAGCCACTTTTTGGACAGCTCTTCTTATTCATAAAGTTTTTGTTCAAACTCAATACCTAAGCACATGATATCCACGTTCTGCTGTGATGGTCACCACAATCTGATTATTGCAATCCTTAACCTAAACCCCTTACCCCATTTTTAGGACCTTAACCAATCATGTAGTTATAAAATTAAAATCCCTATCAATTTTTTATTTTATTTTTAAATTCTCTTTTGTTTGGGGGTTTGTTAATAATCAAACAATTCTGAATTCTCTTTTAGGAGTCTTATCTTTTAAAGTCATAGGACAGTCGGTCATGTGGTTGTGCGGTGTGGGAGATTGGGATTGCTTGGGTTAGGAAAATGACTTGGTTAAAAAGCCAACCTAACTGATTGCGATCATGATGTGCGCCGTCTGATTGAAACAGGTTAGGCACCATTCAATTAATGCGTGTAGGTAAATGTTTTGATCCATCATTTTTTAGCCCATTCTTAATTTTCTTTTTTCCCCTTATGATGTAAAATTCAATTTGTTGTTTGTTCAAACGTTGAGAAACAAAACAAAATGGATAAGCATAGGTGGGTTTTTAGTTAAAAATAAAGATAATAAAAGTAGAAAAAAAATAAAAATCTTAAATGGTGACCCTGTCTGTCCCCCCCTCCCCCATCCCCGTATAGTTGAACAACAAATAAGGCCAGGTATTGGACTAGTTGCAAGGACAGTCAGAAAGGTGAAAAAAGTAGGTGAAATCTCCCCCTCTCCCCCAGTCCTAAAAACAACTTGTTCTCATCATCCTTAGCTCTTACCATCCACTTGAATTTCATGATGAGAGAGAGAGAGAGGGGGGGGAGAGTTTTGTTATGAGTGGTGGTGGGTGACAAATATCAGTATGCAAATTGGAGAGGGAAAGATAGAAAACAACAAAAAGGGTGAAAAAAAGAATCAACCTTTCCCATCCCTAACCTCACTGCTGCCCATTTGTTGCCTAAACTTAAACCACAAGGTTTGGGGGGAAGAACCAAAAAGAAATAAAAAGGAAAGTGGAAGGTGGAAGGTGAACCAAAGCCCACAAACAAAGACAACCACAACCACACTCATATAATATTAGACTTATTTTAGAGTATTTATCTTTTCCCTATTCTCCCTTTTTCTTTCATCATCATCCTGCCCCTGAACCCCAACCTCCAAGTCTTCTAGAACCACCCCCCTTTTCTCTCTCCTGCATGATGATGGTATACCAATAGAATAAAGATCCACAACTACCACCCTATTTCATGATTTCTTCACTAATATATCCTATCCACCACTCCATTTCACTAATATAGCAACCTTTTATATATATATATATATGTTTTCCCACCAACATATAAAAAATACTTCCAGCTTCAAGATTTGATTTTTCTTGTAAACCAAAACTAGTCAACTGGACAACATTTAGTGTCATATATTTACACAAAAATAATTCTGTAATGGAGCTTAATATTATAGTTAAGGTTCTTTAATCTTATAGTATTCAGACTTTTGAGTCATAGCACTCTCTTTCTAATTCTTTTTCAATTACAAAAGAGATCACACCGGTTAATAAAGAAAAAAAAGTGTGATAGATAGATATTGAGATTTAAATCCGGAAAACCTTTGGTAAGGATGGATGTTAGTTCCAACAACATGATAAAATATTTAAGTTGAACATGTACTCTGGTACATGTTGTCTAATTTGAGTTGGGGGAAAGATTATGAAAGCTAACTAAATTATTAATCTAAAGTAGTACAGGTTTAGACAAAGGGCCAAAGGTAGGGAAAAAAAACTATTATAGAAAAAGAATGGGGTGGGAGAGAGCAGAGATCACACTTTGTCCTACCCATGCTTTAATACCTTACTTTACACCTACCTAAAGGTTACCTACAGTTAATATATATCCCTTTTAACTTATTATATATGATTGATGCTAATATCATCAAGAGAGAGGCTACCAGCCACTCCCCTCAAACCTGTCTCACCAACTCACATCTAGAAGCTAAAATTAGGGTCACTGCGCTCTTTCTCTTTCTGGTTGTGTGTGTGTGTAATAGTCAAAAGGCTATATAAAAAAGCATCTAAAGTGCTCTCAAAGGGCCGGCCTCAATGTTCCTGCAACACAAAAAACAAGGCCTCCATTTCATTTTCCACCCTTACTACTTCTCCTAGATTCTAAATATAATATATACACGCACATATATATGATATCATAGTATATTTTATACTAGTTTGTATAGTATTGAAAAACTGCAAACGTAGGCTACTAGTGCTGCTAGTTTCCACAAGTTGAAAAAGGTTTCTTTGTGTTACTGAATTATGGGAAGGTCTCCTTGTTGTGAGAAAGCTCATACGAACAAAGGTGCGTGGACTAAAGAAGAAGATGATCGCCTCATAGCTTACATCCGAGCCCATGGTGAAGGTTGCTGGCGTTCACTCCCTAAAGCTGCTGGCCTTCTCCGCTGTGGCAAAAGTTGTAGACTTCGTTGGATCAATTACTTAAGACCTGATCTTAAACGTGGCAATTTCACTGAAGAAGAAGATGAGCTCATTATCAAGCTGCACAGCCTTCTTGGTAACAAGTAAGTGTTGTATATATATAGATAGATGATATATTCAACTTTGTTAGTGTGTGGTGCTTGAAATTTTGATTGGTTTTTTATGGGGGATTCCTTGAATTTTATAGGTGGTCTCTTATAGCTGGGAGATTACCAGGAAGAACAGATAATGAGATAAAGAATTACTGGAACACGCATATAAGAAGGAAGCTATTGAGCAGAGGTATTGATCCAGCAACTCACAGACCACTCAATGAGGCTTCTCAGGATGTAACAACAATATCTTTCAGTGGTGCCAAAGAAGAGAAAGAGAAGATTAATACTAACAGCAATAATAACCCTATTGGATTTATCACCAAAGCTGAAAAGAGAATCCCAGTTCAAGAAAGGTGTCCGGACTTGAATTTGGACCTCAGAATTAGCCCTCCTTATTACCAGCAAACCCAACCAGAGTCATTCAAAACTGGAGGAAGAACTCTTTGTTTTATTTGCAGCTTGGGAGTTAAAAACAGCAAAGATTGCACTTGCAGCACCATTACTACTGCTGCTGGTAGCAGCAGCAGTAGCAGTAGCCACAGCAACAGCAACAACAGCAGTGGTTATGATTTCTTAGGCTTGAAAGCTGGTATCTTGGAATATAGAAGTTTGGAAATGAAATAATAGAGTGAAAATTTGGATTTTTAACTATGTAGTTCAACTCCCTCCCCCCCCCCCCCAAAAAAAGAAAAATGGAGAGAAATGACAAGGAGATCATTGTTATTAGTTTTAAAATCTCTTTCATTTCTCTTTTTTATTTCCAATTTGTATGATTATTATATCACATTATATATGCATATATTAGTAGTATAGATGATCATTGTTGTTGGTGAATGTTTATGCATTTATTGAGATATAAAACCTTCTTCTTCTTTCAATGCTAATCACTTCAACTTTGAAGAGAACATGGAAGGTGTCCCTTTACACATTTGTTTTTACCTCTCTTTTCCAATAAAAAGAAATGATCAAATCTTCAGAAGGGTGGCTTTATTTGTTGTTATGATCTAATGTTTATTAGCAGTGAGGGAAGGAGGGAGATTCTTCTCTTATATTTCTTTCATAATTAATATATATATACGTATGTATTTCTCATGGATATAGTCACACAATACTTAATTTCAAATTCAAATCCTAACCGATGCTTACCCTTTATAAAAAAAGAAGATATAGGTTTCTCATTTTATTTTTCAAACTATTGTGATGTATGTAGGTTGGTTCATGTGACAGTATAACAACTTTTTCTTTCTCAATTGAGTTAATAATAATTTTGGGTTTTGCCTTGTTAATAAGGGTAAGCAATGGATAAGCGATGAGAGGAGGAGAAACGAAGAAGAAGGGAGTGGTGGGTACGTAGGCCTATAATTTCTTCAGCCACTCTCATATTAATAATAATAAACCTCCATTCCCATTCCCATTCCCTACAATAAAAATGCGTGAAGAAACTAACAAACTCTTCCATTCCCTGTACCTACCAACCCTAACATTAATCATTTAGGCCAACCCACCTAACTATTACAATATTCCACGATAAATATCAACAAAATTACTGATAAAAATAGAAGGATTCTTAATTAACAATGAAATGGGAGTGATGGTTGTCGCAAAACGGATTAAAAACTATTGGGACATGCATGCATGCTCAACTCTTTCTTATTAATTTATATTACATTAAGGTTTGACAGACAATACTGTACTTTTAACGGGGGAGCCAACTAAATGAAGGTCTGACCATGGCTTCAGTGATGCCCCTGCCAAGCCAGGAATAAATAATTAGACTCCATTTCAACAACTCGAAGAAGAAGAAGAAGTGAAAATGAAGTTGAATTTGGTAGAGAGAAGATGGGGCATTGATGAAGGCAGGCAGGCAGAGGTTGCAATCTTCACTTTAATAAAGGTAATCTCATAATATAAAATAATGTCAGTTAACAACCACTTCTTCTTTATGAGACTCACACTTTTAACTCAACTTAGAATGTCATTGAATCTTAGACTATGGTCACGCTACTCTTTAGGTCTTTCTACAATACATTTTCTAAACAAAAATATTTGAAAAATAAGTAAAATAATCATTTTTTTAAAACATGACGTGGTATTTTTTTTGTAATTAAAATTTAACTCGAATTTATGTGTTTTGATTGTAAGTTTATCGTTTGAGTTATTCCAATAATAGATGCAGCACTCTATATTCAGTCTTGTTTCAGACCGGGTGTAAGGTGTCTCAACTCATCACCTTGATGATTTAGAGTTTATGGAAATGGGTTGGGTTTTTTGGCAGTTTTGTTTAAGTACTAGGATGAACAACAATCACTCGGTTGTTTAATGTTTGGGTTTATGAAAATGGTTCAAGGTTTGTAGACGACAAGAACCATATTTGCCATGGTTGGGTTTGTAAGAATAAAGGAAAATGGTTTGGTTTGAGGTAAATTGATAACACTAGTTGCATGGATGATGTAGGTGCTTTGCCTGAACCAACGAAATCCACTTGGGGATTTGTCGTTACTTCGTGAGTCATGCATTTCACGAAGGCACACATATAACCAACATCAAGAATCTCAATTTGTTGTTAGTAAAATATAATGTTATGTGATGTTAATACATTTTTATTTGTTTCTCCTTTTTTCTCAATGTTTGATATAGCAATTGAAAGAATTAAATGATGTAAAAAGAATATTTTGTGGAAAATTTAAGAAAAAAAATACAAATATTTTGAAAATGAATAACAATTAGTAAATAAGATAGGGAGTTAATCCTGTACTTTCTATTGAAAGACATTTTGTTTTGTTATATAATAATAAAACAATTCAACCCCGGATCGAACCTGATTATCCGACCTATATAATAAAATTCTAAAGCACGAGATTGGGGGGCTTGGGGCTTCCTCTTCTTCTTCCTCTCTATAGTCCCCGAACCAGGACACCATCCTCTCCCATTCTTGACCACCATCTTGACTTATGTTGATCCAATGCATCAACATATTTATTAAGTTTTTTTGTACCTAACCTTCACAAATCTCAATGCTTTATTAATAGTCTTATGAATTAAACAAATTAGAGATCAAAATGAAGATTAATCAATGATCGTATCTAAATTATAAAAATAGTTGGCAATAATAAAATCTATTATGATACCAACCAAATACTAAGTCAACAAACATCCAATTCATTTTTTCAAATCATAATAAATCAATATGTGTGTGTTGAAATGATATAGTGAAAGTTGAAAATTAAAAGGAAAGAAAACTAATATATTTAGTTTATTCAACCCTAAAAGAAAGAGATTGAAGTCCATAACTTATACAAAGTATGGGCAAAGACAAATTAGCATGTTTGGAAGGAAAAAGAAAACACAATGGCCCTTCATATATAGAAAAAAGGAGTCACTTTTCCACAATTCAATTTTTATTTATAATAAATTTTCTTGCTTTTTCAAAGGTGTTAGGTAGACACATTAGAAGCTTCCATGAGATATTTCCCCTCAAACAAATTCACCCTTTTATTTTCTTTCCTTTCTGCTCTAAAAGAAAATAACATAACAAGTGAATAATATAATATAATATAGCTATTGCTACTCTCTTTAGTCTCTATCAATAGCCTAATAATTGTTCCATCTTAATTTTTGATACTTCAACTCCCACCAACATCACATGCATCACTCTTGAGGTGGGACCTTTTTATTTTTTCTTTCCAAAATTACCCTTTCATTTTTATACACTTTAAATGGAATTTGTCAATGGATTGATGATTATATCTTTATAAATAAATATAAATACTATCTTTAATTTGAATAGGATTAAATTTAGACTATAAAATAAAGATTATTTAATATTTAAATTTGAGATTAAATGTCAACAATTAACTTGACACTAATATAAGTACTTCACTTCTGCACCAATAACTTCACCAATATCTTAAACTTATATTTTAACTATTGGTAATCAGTATTTATTAATAACCCTTCTACTCCTATGATGGGTTTTTATTACATTTTAGCTACCTAATAGTAAGCGTGTAAATATATCATACCAAAATACATGTAAGTATATATACTTATATAGGAAAAATATTTAATATATTGTCAGTCAAACTTTAAAATTCTATAAGCAGGATTGGATTAGATTTGTTCATGGGCCAGGTTACCAGTCCATGTTCAAAGGTCTGTTTAAATTTTAAGAGGGTTTAGATAAAAATATTAGGCCCGAAAAATGGGCTTGGGCAAAATAATTAGGCTCATTTAAAATATGGGTCGGGCTCGGGCTCGGGCTTGAACATTCAAGGCTCGAGTCCAGCCCAACCCATTTTAAGTTTTTAATATTTTATATTATGTTATATTTATATATTATGTAATTTAGAACACATTAAAAAATAAATATATAGTAAATATATAATACCATTCTAATGTAAATATTAAAATAATGTTAAGATGACTATATAAAAATTTTCAATAAATAAAAAATGTACAAACTTATTAAATATTAAAATAAAATTATACAAATATTTTTTAAAAAATTTTAAAAAAATAATATAGGCGAGCCAAAAATGGGCTTAGGTTAGTCTTTTACAAATATGGACGGGTTTCGACAAAATTTTAGATTCAAATTTTGGGTCGGGCCGAACTTGAACAAGCATAAAGTATGTTAGCATCATGGTTAGACCCGGCCCGAACCCGACCCCGAGCCACGAACACCTCTAGGTTGTATGATGACAAATATTTTATAAGGTATAACAAAATATTTTATATATATATATATAAAGAATACATGGCAAAACTTTAATTCTACTTGTGTACTAAATACTAACCATATTTATATATAGATTAAAATATGCTCTAAGTTATTGTAGTTTTCTTATATTTAAAGTTAACAAGATTTTATAAAGGAGTCAAACTTATTAAATTTGATTTTATACTAGTTATTTATTTGAATTACTATGTTAAATTACTTTAGCTTCTATAATTTAAATGCAAATATATATATATATATAATTTTAGCTGTAAAAATTATGTTGTAGATAATTCGTTAGTTTTAGTTAATTAACTTGTAGTTAATTTTTTTTTTAATTTGAGGTAAAAGATTAATTCAGCAAAGTAGAAGACAATAATTGAAAGTTTATTTTTCCTTTTTCTTTTAGGACATTTGATATAGTAAATAGACGGGGGATTTATAGATTTAAGCCACAACAAGATGGCACCGCTTCTAAAATGTAGGTTTGCCTTCCTCAATCTATTCATAACTGCAAATATCACAAGGTTTTTGTATTTGTATTAAAAATTAAATTAAATTAAATTGTATTTTCTTTTCTTTATTAAAAAATAACTAAATTAGTTATTATATGATTTAAATTAAAAAATAAATTAGTACTTATATGTTAGAATGAGGTATATGTGACATGCCACATGAAATTTTTTGGTTATTTTATCAGCAAAACAATTTTTTAATAATAAAAATAGATAAAAATTTTAACAGAAAGAGATAATTTGCTCTTTTTACTAATCTTTTGGGTAAAAAAAATAAAATGCAATTTAATTTATACTTCCATAATAATTTTATCATCATTCAACTTATATATCTTTTTCATCCAAATAATATATACTTATCTAATTTAATTATGGAACTTGTAATTTAATAAACTGAGAATTTAGGTTAAGCAAACTAATTGTGCGTAATGGTGAAATGGCAGTGTTTGTAAATAGGAAGAAAAGGAAGGGAGGGAATGCTGAGGGGCTGGGAAACGTCTCTATCCCAAATGGTACCAACTGGGGTGGTAGTTGGAGTTGGGAAGCCGCCGAATGTAGGCTCATGTGACTGTGAGCCGTTGCCACTTGCGGCGTTAGGGGATGTGACCCACTCGCACACCACTTGTGGGCCCAAACCTAACACCCTCCTTTACTTTCTTATCCCCAATGGCCCAACCCTGACCCCAGCCCCTCCTGCCCACTACATCTATCTATCAATTGGAAGATCGGATCAACTCCTTAGTTAAGATTTAATAACCAAAATTTAAGATTTGAAATATTTAAATCAATTTGTTATTATCTTTATCAATATTTTGAATTATTATTTTATTTAATTTTTAAATATAATTATTTATTTTCACTTTTTATAATTAGAGGTTTATATTAATAAATCAATTTGAGCTATTTATGAGTCCCTTTCTATTTCAATAAAATTAAAACCATGTTTGATAAAATGTTAAAAAAATTCAATCAGTTGAAAATTGATATTCTCAGCATCTTAATTTTTAAAATATACTTAATAACTTACAAAGAAAACTGCTAGATAATTTTTTTTCTAGAAAAAAGTGTGACAAATGATAAGTCGATAGGGACGTATTTATCACTTAATAAAAAATAAATTCAATTATTATTTTTACTTTATAATATTTCATTTAAGATTATATTATCTTTTAATAAATAATTTAATGATATTCCATATTTAATTTTAAGTAATACACTAAACAAAATTTATAGCTTAAAATTCAACACTTTTTTTTCAACACTTAAATTTTTAATTTATCAAACATAGTCCAAATTTGAGTAAGAAAATTTATCTCAACCGGATTGATTCAATCCTAAATTTAAATAATAAAAAATATTTTTAATTTAATTTTAATTATAAAGTATATTGAATGTGGTTTTGCTTTTTTTTTTTTGAATTTTTAAATTTCTATATGCTCCATTTGAGAAATTGAAATTGAATTTGAATTTTTATGTAAATGATAATAATGAAGTGGATAAATTAATTGAGATTGGATATAACATATATTATATAATGAATTCATCGAATCCAAAAATATTTTAAGGACTTCAAATTAATTATTAAACAAACTTCTAATAAATCTAAAAATATTTCTAAATAATTTTCTACTCATTTTACATATTTTTAAAATCCAAATCCAAAATCTAATTCCTCGTAAGATTTGAAGATTCCATTGTCGAAATGTCTAATTAAAAACGAAAAGATGGTTATCGCGAGGATCATATTATGGCTTTATGAGTTTTTTTTTTAAATGGCTAAAATATGTTAATTTTTTACTTATTTTAAAGAGATTTTTTTTGTACGAAAATTTTTATTCATCTTTTTAAATTTAAATTTGTATTAATTTTTTTTACTCTAACTATTATTATCTAAATAAACTTTTACCTAATATTATTATCCGAGTAATCACGAGTGCTTAGAGTTTTAATTAACAAACATTTTTGTGATACACTTACAAATTTCAATGGACTAAGGGCTAATTTGGCAATACTTTTGAAAAGTGATTTTGAAAAGTGCTGTGGAAAAATGAGTTTGAGAAGTGCTTTTGAAAAAATTGATTTAAAATTTGAATATTTAGCATTGCTGTCAAAAAGTGCTTTTGAGAAATAAAATGTCAATTTTAGACATGTTATTATCAAGTAACAAATATGCATTTAAATAATATTTAAATTAGTTAATATTATTATATTTTAGTAAGAATATAAAAAATTTATTATAACTTGTTGTTAATATTTTAATATATGAAATATAAATTTTAAATATTTTTAAGCAATAAATATTAATTATTTATAAAATTTAATTAGAATATATAAATTATATTTTAAAATTTTAAATATAACTATTAAATATTTGTAATTAATATTTTAAAAAATATTTTTTATTTTTAATTAATAATTTTAATAAATTTGTAATTAAGCATCAAGAAAAAAAAAGAAAAGTACTATGTTATTGGAGAGGTGAAAAAGCAATCAAGCACTAAAAGTGCTTTTGGGAGAGGAAAAGCTAAAAATTTTGAAAAACCAAAAACTTCAGCCAAAAGCAGCTTGTTTCGCAGAGCTTTTCTTCCAAAAGAGCTTTTGGAGCTAGAAGTGCTTTTTTTAAGCACCGTAGAACATGCCCAAATTTAGTACAGTAGGAACCCACTTTAATCAACCCTAGAAGAAGCATGTCAAAAACTAATAAGTAACAATTTACTAAATTCTAAAATCCTTCAATTATTTGAGGTTTTTTTACATGGAATCCATCATTATAAATATAATTTAGTAAATAACTTTTAAGTTTTGAATTCTTAATTGTAATACAATTATTATCAATAAATGGTTAGAAAAGGTTCTTAATATTTTTATTAAGTTTGATTCTTGAAGTCAACATTATTAAGAGAGGTTTACTTGAATACACCCAAATAAAATTAAAATTCGAATTGTAGG
The DNA here is from genome assembly GCF_007990345.1 of Gossypium hirsutum. Classification (NCBI taxonomy): domain Eukaryota; kingdom Viridiplantae; phylum Streptophyta; class Magnoliopsida; order Malvales; family Malvaceae; genus Gossypium; species Gossypium hirsutum. The sequence continues at coordinate 106,237,527 of NC_053424.1, read as the reverse complement.
ATAAATAAAAACACAAATAATTCTATCAAAATTATAATACCACTATTGTAGATAAATAGATAAAAGACGTGAGGTTTGCCACAAGAATGCTATTATATATATATTGATAAAGAAAAAAATTACAAGAAACAAACTACATCAACTAGCCTAACTCTTCAAACGGGGATATTTCAAACATTCGCAATCCTTGGCTTCCCAAGTGAGCCAAATTGGTAAGACTATTAGTTTCTTGATTCTCTTCTCTAGGTATGTAAAAAATATTCCAATGAGGAATCTGAGACAATAACTAAAGAATCCTCCTAATCAGAGTCGAATTGGACCCTCCTATGAGACTCTCCTGAATGGTCGTAACCACTTCAAGACTATTAGTCTAGATCAGCATATTGTCAAAACCTCAAACAATTAAGATGTCTAACCCATCCAATATGTCCCATAGTTCAGCCTTGAACACTGAACAACTCCCCAATTGTAACATCTCATTTTCAATGAAACCAGAATAGTGGTTTCGGGACCACAAATCTGAGTCCAGAAGGAAAATTATTTTATTATTGTTTCATGGTCTACATTATGATTGAAATATCGTATAAAAATTTTGTTAAGAAAATTTTACCAACTACAAGTTTAATTGATAAAAGGACCAAATTGCATAACATGCAAAAGTTGAATTCTAGTAGCTAAAGGAATTAAGTAGCTATGGAATTCAACATTGGAGGTCCTTATATGGAAAATAGACCATTAATAGAAGTTAGTAGATAAGTATGATGATTCATCCATAGAAAATTAAATAAATAAAAGGATGAAATTGGAAAGACGAAATAATTAAAGATGATAAATAATAAAAATCTAATATATCATCATTTATCATCATCTTTCCCAAATTAAAAACATGGAAACCCTAGCCATGAGAACTTGAGCTCTAGCAAACTTATTTGGCTCAAATAGGTATGTATCCTTGTCCCGTTTTTAGTAATTTTTATATTTCCGATATCGTAATAGCTTAATTTAGCTATCTCGGGGATTAATTTGTAAAGTTATCAAAGTAATAGGGTTTTACCATGGATGAATATGCATTAATTATGAATTTTTATGGTAGAAAATAAAAGGTTGTTGATAGATAAACAACTTTAGTGAAGTGAATTTTGATGAAATTGTGGTTTAGGGACTAAATTGAAAACATGTAAAATTCATGGAAAATTTTTGAATTTTATGAAATATATGGGCTGCTATAGTTATATGTGAAAATTGACTAGGCTTGGAATAAGGATTAAATTGCGTGAATTTCATTTTCCGAGCCTAGGGACGAAATCGTAATTAAATGAAAGTATAGGGGAAAAATGGTAACTTTGCCAAAGATGTGAATTGAAACTAATTGAATATGAATTGATGTTAAATTCATTTATATAGATTCAGATGGACCAAATACGGAGTTAGAACGAGGAAAATAGAAGGTATCGGATTAGTAGATTACAAATATACGAACACTTATCGACGTAAGTTCGTGTAACTAAATTTTGTATATTTATATGTTTGAATTGAATATTGTATATGTGAATTGTGTAAATGGCATATATATGAAATTGATCACATATCCGACAATACCCGACAAATATTAAGTCTCGTTTGAATAAATGAAATTCGATGGATACAAGGTTCCCGAATTGGTTGTGGTCTTGCATGTGTTGCGGACACACCACAGCTCGAAAGAGCATCCCGTTATATGGTTCTTGCGAGCTTTTCGTTAATAGCTCTTCGGAGCATCCCGATTGGTTGTGATCCTGCATGTGTTGTGGACATACTGCAGCTCTTATGAGCGTCCCGATATATGGCTCTTCAGAGCTTCCTGATAAAATGCTCTTTCATGAGCTTCCCGATTATTGACTCTTCGGAGCTTCTTAATATTGGCTCACTTGAACTTCCCGTTATTGGCTTGCATGAGCTTCCTATTAATGGCTCTCTAGAGCTTCTCGTTACATGGCTCACACGAGCTTCCCGTTTACATGTTCGCATGAGCATTCATGTATATGAATTGACGAATTATAGTTTTGTACGCCTTGTGTGTACTTTCTATGTATCCGTTGATATTTTCAATGATTCAACGGGCAAAATCCTGACATGAGAAAAATATGAGTACTAAATGAATCATTTCCCGTAAAACCCTGAAATACATGGAATTGATATATATGAATACAAGATATAGGAAATTTATGAACATGGGAATTTGATATTTGATGAGCTCATTCATGTTTCTTGAAATTCATAAGAAATACATTACTAACTTGTTTGATGAAGATATGTGTTTAGGCTATTGGCCAAATAGCTTTGGATGTATTTTGTGTACTTACCTTATATGTAAATGAATGGTAAGTTAATTTTCCGTTATAAGAACTTACTAAGCTCTATAGCTGACTCTGGTTATTTTCTCCTATTTTATAGTACTCGAAAGCTCATTAAGGTTGGAAGCTGGTCGGAGACACATCACACTATCCATCGGCCCATTTCGGTATAAATATAAAACTAATTTTGGTTATAATGACATGTATAGGTTAATTGGCCAATGTTGGCAAGTAAATATTCTATTGAGATTAGCCATTTGAATGGCATATGTATAGGTTAACCTTACCCTTTGGGGGACTTTGAACTTCCAAGGAATCTTTCAGGCATCTTCCTTCAGTTTCCATGAACTTTCCCAAATTTTCCCATAGGCATTTTTAACAGAAAAAAACTCGTTATTATTCCCCCTTTAGATTATCTTGTCAACACCTTGTCGAATGTGGTGGGGTTATTCTAATAATCTTTCGGATGGCTATCTCAGGCAACCAGATCCAAAATAACTCAAGGTTCCAAATACCATCCGCTACAACCATGTCACTAAGAAAATAGCCCAATTTTAGACTAGAATGTCCTAGAATCAGATTAACGAGAGACCCTACATTTGGAATCCAATGATCACGCCAACATTTGATATTTCTCCCATCCCCTATTAACCAAAGCAGATTCTCCCGAATAAGTGGCCAAACCTTAGTAAGGGCTCTCCACAAGAAAAAGCTTCTACTACGGGATAAATTTTCTGGTATTCCATTCGCCACCCCATACTTCACTCGAAGAAAATGTATCTAGAGAGCTATAGAATCGACCACAAGTTTAAAACCTAACTTCATCATGAAGAAAGTGTTATGATCCTGCAGCTTTCAAAAACTGAGACTGCCATGCTCTCAAGGCTGACAGGCATCCTCCTAACCAACCAAAGCCACTTTCCTACCACTGCTTGAGGATCCCCAAACAAACTGAAACACCATACGTTCAATTACCTCACAAAGTCCCTTAGGAATTAGCATTGTCTGCATGAAATAACTTGGAATCGCCAGTAAAACAGATTGTGCCATGGTGGCCTTACAATAAGAGACAACGACCTTACATCCCAACCCCTGCAATTTATTTTGAACCTTGTCCACCACCAAACGCAAAGAACTATTGGTTACTCTGTCATAAAATAGGGGTACTCCCAGATATTTAAATTGATAATTTATAATAACATGTAAGTAGTGAAATAATTAATTAAGACAACTTTTTTATTAGACTATGCAAATAGAATTATTTAAATATAGTTCATTAATCTTTGATAATTTCGAACTCATAATATAATCTAAATGTGAGAAATAATGAAAATATGAAACAAAACAAAGTTAAAATTTTCTATAAAAATAGAATATATATTATTCATAAAGAATTTGATAGAATCAGTATTACTTTTCAATCGGGTCTAAACTCAATTGTTAAAATATAAAATTATCATAATTTTAACAAAGTAATAAAAAATATCTAAAAAAATATTTTAAGGATATTTTTTGTATTATTGTTCATATAAAATCTAAAAAAACATATGTATATGCAAAAATTTGAACCTAAAACCTTAGAACATTCATCTCTCAACCTAATCATTTCAATCAAATTCATATTCGATTTCCATGTCAATTTATATTAAAATTATTATATAATTAATTTAAGTCAGTTATGTTCTAAACCCTATGCCATGATCTAGTATATTTAATATGGCTATGACTTGATAAACAAAAAAAAAAAAAAGAGTTATTGTAACAACGTCGGTTTTGTCACATTTATGCATTCATGTTATTTTTCATATTATGTTTATATTTGTGGGTTGAGAATATTATAAATATATAGATTTTGAGGTGTTTTTAATGCGTAATGTGCTTTTGTATTATATGATCTCGTATTTTGCATATGTTTAAGAAATTATATATTCCTATTGCATGTATTTAAAATGATATGATTTTGTATAAATACGATTATTTTGTATTTGTATAATTATTTTCATATGATTTGTTATAATCATTTAATTTAACTCTATATTCATATTTTTATGAGACCAAATTCATTTGAAATAATCGCACTTGTATCTCTCTTCTTTTCTTTATTCTTTAGTTGTTTTACCCAATTTTAGTAGTTCTCTTATAGATATGCTCCCATTTTACAACTATGACCGCATATATTATACTATGTCACTTCGATTATGTAATTGAAAATAGATAATGTAAATATATATTTATAAAAAGATTTAAGTATTAAAAACATTTATTATAAATCAATGACAATCCTAATAAAAAGTTGAATCAATTTGATTTTATTCTGAAAAGTTGTTCTTTGTTTAAAAAAAAATGTTAAAGTCCGTGATGACATTGTTTTGTATAAAAAAAAAATTCTATAAAAAAAGTTCAATTTTCTTTTTAAAAGAATATAAAAATTTAAATGTTTGGGATTAAGATCTTAATTTTCATGTATGAGAGGGTATTTTTAATTATTTATTTTCTTTTTACCATAATGATAAATTTAATCCTTATTATTTATTTTGTCGTTTGGGTCTTTATTCTTTGGAGGGTATTTTCACTAACAATTTTTAAATTTTAGTTAAATTGTTTATTTTTGAACTGAAAACTGATAAAACTAATAAAATTTTAATGGCATTGACATGGCAATCCAAGTATAATTAATTAGAGAAGTGTACTCTATAGCTTGTAGCTTAGTTAACTGCATTTCAGTTTCATTAGTTTTATTGTTGTTATGTCTATGATTTATGTTATTCTATTAGTGAATTGCAGAGAAAATTAGTGTAGGTTGTTGTTAGTACTGATTAGTGTTTGCAACTAGTAACCTTGCAGTATGAATACCTAGCTTCAGATATTAGAGCTAAATCAATAAAATAAGAAGACTCTTTTCTATCCTTGTTTAGTTTCTCTGGTAGATTGTTTGATAATAATTCATAAAACTATTTTAAAAAAAAAATTCATAAAATTTTGTAGGGAATTTATCTAAGTTAGCAGTGAAGAAATACCACATAAATTACCATGTCAGTGCGATCAAAATTTTAACAATTAAATCAATTCTTTTTGGTCCAAAACCAATCAATTTAAGTAATTAAAAGATGGAGGGGTAAAATGAACAAAAAGAAGAAAATAAAAACAAAATGAATAACAGTTATTTTTGGGCTTTTTTTAGCACTACAACTCAAACCAATTACAGATTTTAATTGCCAAACATTAACTATTTTCCTCGCTTTCACTTTATCAAACCAAAGTTGTTCAAAATTTTGAAAAAATAATCTATATATTCAACAACTGATCAAATTAGTTGAGCTCTAATTAGTACATGCTTTAAATATTATTAATTTACCTTGTTGTATGTTTTTATGGGATATGGTTATTAATTTTGTAATAATTTATCAATAATTTGCTTCTAACTCCATGTTTTTAAAACAATAGTTTGAGTTTAATTTTAAGTCTCTCCTAATTATCCAAAAAACTAGAAAAATAATATATATATATATATATTTCATTGATTCATTTGGATGGTGGTAATATTGTTCCATCCAACAACATTTATTTATAATTAAAATTTTTATAACTTTTTTATAAAAATTTTAGCCAATAGGATGATGCACATTACATGTTTAAACATTAGTAAGAGGACTTGATTTTTTTTCATTACATAAGCTAAATCAATTACAGTTTTTTCAAAAATTAAAAACTTTAATACTATTATTTAAAGGATTAATTAATTTGGTATCACTCCTCAATCCGATTCCAACTCAGTTAAGAAATTACTAAAAATGTATTCCCTTTATATAATAATAAATATTATTATGATAATATTTTTTTCCTTTTATATTTTATGTAAAATCTAAAAAAAATCACCTAATAAATTTTGAACTAAGATACCATGATCTCCAATATCTTAATTTTACTATTTTAATCAAATTTTTATTTATTTTTATATCATTTTTTTATAAATATAACCCGCATCATAACTATGTTATAATCTAATTATTATTATTTTCATAATTAAAAAAAGAGTATATATATTATTCAAGTATAAAGTAGCCGAATGAGCATAATATTGACTCCATAATGTTCTCAGGTTATAGTTTACAATAATTAACATCTCTCTAATCATATGTTTAATTAACATAATCAAAGAATTAAAATCGTATGAAGAAAGGATATACAACACTTGTTTTATTCAATACAACATCAAAGGCAAGAAACTAACATTTTTTATTTCTGACAATGTGAATCAAAATCAAGCATGAACAAGAACTTTGTATGGAAGTGAAAGGAAAAGTAAAGGAGTACAAGACACACAGTGGCTTAAGATATCAAAACCCTAGTTGGTGGGAAAAGTTGAGAGTTTGGTGAAACGCCCATACATAATAATGACCATATAAGGAAAACACATGAGACATGAAAGTGTTTGTGTGGCTGAGGATTGAGAAGTATAAGGTTGAAAATAGTTAGGTGGGTGGGTAGTCACCAATTGTTTGAAGGTGATGGTTCCAGAAGCAATCAATGTGGGTCAAAACTAGCTGTCCTACCCACATAACTTACTTAGCTAATCTTCTATCTCCCTTCTCTTGCATTAACTATATGCCCTAATGTTATTGTTTTCCCACCTTGTTGGCCACACAATTCTCCTCAATTTTAAACTTTAAAAAATTTTGAATCCTCAAAATATTAGTATTATATCAATTAAGTCATTCTATTAACATTACCATTAGTTTAGGCATTAAATGCCACTTTAAATTTGACATGAAACTTTTTTAAAAACATCGTCAAATTGAAAACATGTGTGTACACGTTGTATAGATAGTTTGGATTTGGCATGTTTAAAAAAAAAAACATATAATGAACCCTGTGTGTTGGCCTGATGGCCAAGGTGTTCACTGCCTTAGGTATGGCCTGGGTTCAAGTTGCACTAGTCGCGCTCCTATTAGGACTTTGCCTCATCTTGTAATTCACCAAAAAAAAAACATATAGTGTTGTTAAAATTTACGAGAGCTATTTTGCTTATGCGCCATATCTAAGTTGTATGCAATAGGTACACATGTTTACAATTTGACCAACTTGTTTTAAATATGCTCCATAACATATTTGAGTGGGCATTTAATGTCCAAGCTAATGATAAAGTAGATGGAAAGACTCGATTGATATAATACTATTTTGAGGATTAAATTTTTAAAAAAAATTAAGTTTAGGGATCAATAAATCTTAAACCATTCTTTAGACACTTGTAATTAACTTTTTTTTTTACCTTAGAAAAACTATAGAGTATTTGTATGAATTAACTAAATTGTTATATGGATTTCTTTATTTTTTATTTTTATTTTTATTTTTTTACATTGCATAGCTTACTTCAGCAAAAACCTTATTATATATTATAAGAATCTTGGTTTGCTCTTTGTTCAAACAAATGTTTAGACTGATGTTCAGACAAGTGTTTAAACATAATGCAACCAATAACAAATAAAATATGGAGAGAAATAACACAAATCCAAAATATGAGTCAAAGGGATAAGTAAAGAGAGAATCAATACACCATATTTGTTAATGTAGTTTAGAAATGATCCTACTCTGCAGAGCCTCATTTATGAATGATTTTATTCAACAATTTTTCTAGTACAATGCTTGGTTTAAACCCAATCTACCCTCTTCCTAGGATAATTATAGCCCCAAAGTCGAACCCAAATTGTTACAAATCACTCTTTTCAAATATCTCACGTTACATACAATCTCTCCATAAAAATCCCTAAACAAGAAGCATCTAACACACCCCCAAATGACTTAATGAAGAAGTCAACTAGCATCCTATTTATAGGCAAATACAAACACTCGTTTTAGCAAAATTTTGATAGATATAAAACTCTTAGTCAAAGGTTGAATATATCTCTTAAAATATTTTCAATAATTATCTCAAAATAAAGCCTTATCAGCAAGATAAATCAATAGTTTAATCACCAAATAAATAGCTTAATGGATAAGGATAAGGATTATGCTTGAGATTTGATTGTTGATCCCTCCTCCTACTCTACCAAATTTCATTCAGAACCATTCAATATATAATAAACCTTGGTTTAAGGCTTATTTGCTGATAGCGTAACACATCATGAAGATCAAATTAAAAATTGCCAACTTTATTTTGAACTTAGCTATCTTGAAGATCTACTTGAACAAATAGATTTCTACTTGTTTGAACATCAGCATTGAACAGCTAAGGTCCTAACATATATATTTGAAGTTTATTATATATTTCTTCATGTCCTTACCAAATGATTAAGATTAATTTCATTAATCGCACTTTATTTGAGTTTTGGTTATGAATATTTTAAAATTATTTTCTAAGAAGAATTTTGATTATGAATTTTTTAAATATTTTTTAAGGAGTAAGAGAAGTGAATGTCAACAAAATTTAAGTAATACAAAGTAATTTGCCACTATATTAGTACAATTAAAAGTAAGATAATTATTATGTGTGGAGTGAAATAAAACTTTACAAGTGAGTTTAAAATGATGGCTTTTATTGTTTTTTTTTACTATACTCTAAAGATACATAACATTATGTTAGAGTTAAATGACCCGAATCCTTATTTAAATAAAATACAGTGGTAAAATAAAATAAAAGTAAATTTCATATAGAACTATACTTCTTTTATTTTATTTTAGAATAAGGTTTTTTAAACCTTATTAAACCCTATCTATTTTATATTGATTAGAATAAGGTGTTTCAATCTTACTAGAATATGGCTTTACAAGCCTATAAATAGATATAGTATATTCCTTTTGTAATCATTCGAATTCGACATAATGAAATTTCTTCTCCTCAGCCTGTGGTTTTTTTCCCGAAAGGGTTTCCACGTAAAATTTGTGTGTTCTTTATTTTATTTTATTTTATTTTATTTTATTTTCACAAAGTGGTATCCGAGCTTTCGGGTAGTTCATCTCGATTACGGTAATGGCATCTTTGAAGTATGAAATTTCATTGTTGGATCGCAACACTAGATTTGCGTTGTGGCAGATTAAGATGCAAGCAGTTCTTGCGCAGATGGATTTGGAGGATGCCCTGCTAGGGATAGATAAGATGCTTTCGACATTAACAGATGAAGAGAAGAAGCGTAAGGATTGAAAGGCGTTAACACAATTACATTTGCATTTGTCCAACGAAATTTTGTAGGATGTGGCGAAGGAGAAGACCGCCGCTGCATTATGGAAGAGGCTGAAATAAATATGTATGTCAAAAATTTTAATAAGCAAGTTGCATATGAAGCAGCGTCTTTATGCTCATCGTTTGGAGGAAGGTGCGTCTGTACACGAACACTTAACAGTGTTTAAAGAAATTCTCTCAAACTTGATGATAAGGAAGATGTAGAGTTGATTCTACTTTGTTCGTTGCCCCCATCTTATTCAACCTTTAGGGACACGATTTTATATAGCCGCTAGTCTCTCACAATTGATGAGGTTTATGATTCTTTGACCTCATATGATAAGATGAAGCATTTTGTGGTTAAACTCGACTCTCAAGGAAAGGGTCTCATTGTTTGTGGGAGACAAGATCAGAATGCTGATAATGATCGTGGAAGGACATAGGAACGGAATCCTCGTGGTAAATCTAAGGGTAGATCGAAATCTTCAAATAGAGGTAAAACTTGTAACTTCTACAAGAAGAAAGAGCACATTAAATCTGAGTGCTATAAGCTACAGAACAAGATTAAAAGGGAGGCTGCGAATCAAAAGAGAAAACAACCAGAAAATTTTGGTGAAACTAATGTTGTAGAATACTACAGCGATGGTGAACTTCTAATCGCTTCTATCAACAATTCTAAAGTGAACGAGGAGTAGATTCTTGATTCAAGCTGCACTTTCCATATGAGTCCCAATCGGGATTGGTTTACAACTTACAAAATAATGTCTGAAGGTATTGTTTTGATGGGAAATAGTGCTTCATGTAAAATCGCAGGTGTTGGAACAATTAAAGTTAAGATGTTTGATGGAGTTGTCAGAACACTTAATGACGTACGACATTGTTCCAGAATTAAAAAGAAATTTAATTTCGTTGAGTACTCTTGATTCAAAAGGGTATAGATACACAGTTGAAAGTAGAGTTTTAAAGATTTCCAAAGGTTCCCTTGTTGTGATGAAAGGGTAGAGAAAGACTACCAAGTTATATGTTTTGCAGGGTTCTACTGTTACTAGTGATGCAGTTGTCGCTTCCTCTTCCTTGTCAGATGATGATATTACTAAACTTTGGAATATGTGCCTAGGGCATATTAGTGAGAATGGCATGGTAGAATTGAGCAAAAGAGGACTTTTTGATGGGCAAGGAATTTGCAAACTAATGTTCTGTGAGCACTGTGTTTTTAGGAAGTAAAAGAGAGTTCGATTCACCAGAGGAATCCAGAACACGAAGAGAATGTTGGAGTATATTTATTCTGATCAGTGGGGGCTATCTAGAGTGCCTTCGAGAGGTGGAGCTAATTATATGCTAACTTTTATTGATGATTTTTCCAGAAAAGTTTGGGCGTTCTTCCTGAAGCAAAAAAACGATGTGCTTTCTGCATTTAAGTCTTGAAAAATTATGATTGAAAAACAGACGGGAAAACAAATAAAATAGCTCCGTACAGAAAATGGCTTAGAGTTCTGTTCTGATGAGTTTAACAGACTGTGCAAGTCAGAAGGGATCGTGAGACACTTGATAGTTTGTCACCCTCCACAACAAAATGGCATTGCAAAATGAATGAACAGAATGATCATGGAGAAGGTTCGATGTATGTTGTCAAATGCCAACTTACCAAAGTCATTTTGGGCAGAAGCAGCCTCTACTGCATGTTTTTTGATCAACCGATCTCCATCCATTTCCATTGAGAAAAAGACTCCACAAGAGGTATGGTCTGGTAATCCTGGTAATTATTCTGACTTAAAGATCTTTGGGTGTCCTACGTATGCTCATGTTGATAATGGAAAATTGGAACCGAGATCCATTAAATGTGTTTGTCTTGGTTATAAAGCCAGTGTAAAAGGGTATAAGTTATGGTGTCCTGAAAATAGAAAAGTTGTGATTAGCAGAGATGTCGTTTTTGATGAAACTGCTATGCTACCTAACTTATCTCTTAAAGACTCTTCCAATAAAGAAAATCAAAAACAATTGGAGCATCAGATTAATACAGAATCAACTCCTCAAGCCAGTAAAAAAATTGAGAATAGAGTTGCTTCTTTACCACAATACTCTATTGCCAAAAATAGAACTAGAAGAGAAATTAAACCTCCAAAGAAGTATGCCGAGGCTGATCTAGTTGCTTATGCTTTAAATGTGGCTGAAGATATAGATGAAAACCGAGAGCTATCTAATTATTCTAAAGCAATTAGCTGTGAAGACTCAGAAAAGTGGATGTTTGCTATGCAAGAGGAGATGAAATCACTTCACAAAAATAGAACATGGGATCTTATGAAACTTCCTAAAAGTAAAAAAAGGTTGTTCGTTGTAAATGGGTATTTAAAAAGAAAGAAGAGACTCTAGAAGTTGAAGAACCTAGATATAAAGCAAGACTTGTTGCAAAGAGTTACAGTCAAATTCCAGGAGTGGACTTCACAGATGTGTTCTCCCCAGTTATGAAGCATAGTTCGATTCGAGCTTTGCTTGGTATTGTGGCAATGCATAATTTACAGCTTGAGCAATTAGATGTAAAAACTGTATTTTTGAATGGAAAACTTGAGGAGGACATTTACATGCAACAACCAGAGGGTTTTACAGTCTTAGAAAAAGAGGACTGTGTTTGCTTGCTAAAAAAGTCCCTTTACGGTTTGAAACAGTCACCAAGATAGTGGTATAAGAGGTTTGATTCCTTTATGACTTCTCATGATTTCGAAAGAAGTAGTTTTGACAATTGTGTTTACTTTAAGAAAAACAGTGATGGTTTTTTCGTGTATCTACTTCTTTATGTTGATGACATGTTGATAGCAGCAAAAGATAAAGGAGAGATAAGAAAGGTCAAAGCCCAACTAAGTGAAGAATTTGAGATGAAAGATTTAGGACCAGCAAAGAAGATACTTGGTATGGAGATTCTCAGAGATAGAAAAGCAAGTAAATTGTACCAAGTCAAAAGGGGTACATTGAGAAAGTTATTTGCAGGTTCAATATGCAGAGTGCTAAGCCCATTGATACTCCTTTAGCATCCCATTTTAGACTTTCATCGGCTTTGTCTCCACAATCAGATGATGAGATTGAGTACATGTCACATGTTCCATACTCTAGTGTAGTGGGATCTCTCATGTATGCTATGGTTTGCTCACGTCCAGATTTATCATATGCAGTCAGTACAGTTAGCAGATACATGGCGAATCCTGGTAAAGAACACTGAAAAGTAGTTTAGTGGATTTTAAGATAGTTACGAGGTACTACTGATGTCTGCTTACAGTTTGGAAGAACTAGTGATGGAGTCATTGGGTATGTTGATGCTGATTTTACTGGAGACCTTGATAGAAGAAGATCTCTCACAGGTTATGTCTTTACAATCGGAGGTTGTGCAATCAGTTGGAAAGTCACTTTGCAAACTATAGTCGATTTGTCTACCACTGAAGCTGAGTATATGGTGATTACTGAGGCTTGTAAAGAAGCTATTTGGTTGAAGGGACTCTTTAATGAACTCAATGAAGACCTTCAAATCAGTATAGTATTTTGTGACGGTCAGAGTGCAACTTTCATTACAAAAGATCAAATGTTTCAGGAGAGAACAAAACACATTGATGTTCGATATCATTTTGTTCGTAATATTATTGCTCGTGGTGATATTGTTGTGAGCAAAATTAATACTCATGAAAATCCTATAGATATGATGACTAAGTCACTTCCTATAACCAAGTTTGAGCATTTCTTAGACTTGGTTGGTGTTCATTGTTGAAGTTAAACCCTTAAGGGGTTTTATGGAAGAGGTGGAGAACTTGTTCGTTGAGAGTTTACGATGAAAAACTTGTTCATTGAAAATTTGTGTTAAGACGGAGATTGTTAGAATTAAATGACCCAAATCCTTATTTAAATAAAATACAGTGGTAAAATAAAATAAAAGTAAAATTCATATAGAACTACACTTCTTTTATTTTATTTTAGAATAAGGTATTTTAAACCTTATTAAACTCTATCTATTTTATATTGATTAGAATAAGGTGTTTCAATCTTACTAGAATATGGCTTTACAAGCCTATAAATAGACAGAGTATATTCCTCTTGTAATCATTCGAATTCGATATAGTGAAATTTCTATTCCTCTACCCGTAATTTTTTTCCCGAAAGAGTTTCCACGTAAAATTTGTGTGTTCTTTATTTTATTTTATTTCCACATATTATTGTAGACTTGTAAAGTTTTTTGTTGTTTTAATCGACAACCTATGAAGGTTTTTTGACTTCATATATTGTGTACATGATAAAAATCCTTAAGGAAAATAATTCAAACCTCTTGAGGTTTGATAAAAATCACTTACCTTTATGGTTTGAAAAATAATCATTTACTCTAAAGGTTTAATGAAAAACACTAACCTTTAAAGTTTATTTATCATATGAATTTTAAATAAAATGACTAGCTACTTTACATTTTACTAATTATTACTCTATTTATTTTTTTATCTTCAATATTTATATTTAATAATTTTTATTAAAAATGTTAAGGCATTTTTTCAACTAGCGCCTGGATCAGTGCCTGAACCAGTGCCAACTGCCTATAGCACTAGTTACTTAGAAAAATTGTCATGTTTGGATTGACAAATTTTGACAACAAACATGTTTGGGTTGTGATTTCCTTGGATAATTGAGATACTTGCTAGCCTATCCTTGATATGCAATCTACTATTAGTAAGATATCTTGAATATTTATTGGGATTGGATCGAAGCAATTATTATCCTTTAAATTGTGGAACAGATCAAATCAAGCCTTTGAAGGGAAGATATCCTTAGCTGATTGAAGACTTGTCTTAGAGTATTTTGAAGATATTATGTGATATTTATATTACTTATTTCAAGGGATAATTGATTGTAACAGATTTAGTGTGTTAGAAAGTTTCTTCATTTAAATATGGTGAGAGCTTGTATAGGTTTTGTACTAAGTTGTATAGGTTTTGTACTAAGTTAAAAGCACTTATTCTGTTAAATGAGGAACATATTTTCGAGTGTAGTACCTCTGTAATAATCAAGTTTGTAACTTGGTTAAGAGTCCTAAGTTTTCAAGGGGAAAACTTAGAGGGGAGATATTTAAATTTTAGGTACGAAAGTGAGAATTCTAAACTAGTGAGTGTTAGAGCTTGACAACACTTGTTGTACGAGGTACTAAGATATATAATGAATATTCTCTTTGGTCAAAGACCTAAAAATGTAGAGAAACTGAACTGTATAAACATCTCTTATCCTATTTACTATTTGTTTGTCACATCCTAAAAATTGGGTTGAAAGAATTGGATTTGTGGTTGATTAATTGATTGGATTTAAGCTTGAATACGAATGATTGTTAAAATGTGTTAATGTATATTTTAGTGTAACTAAGCATGATTTGTATGATCTATATATGATATACGATATAAGAAAAATTGGCATGAAAACACAAAATAGTATATATAGGTGTAAATGGGTCATATGTAGGTTGGGCACGTGTCATTATCTTTGCAATTGAGTCCTAATAGTTATACAAAGCAATTGGAGTCCTTAAATGCTATGAAATGGCTTGAAAATTTGCATGATTAAGTCTTATTTGGATAATTCCATAATTTTACTCCCAATTTTACAAAAAGGTTTACTAAAATAGTTTATTAAAATTATGATTTAGTCTTTAAACTTTACTGTAAAAATTAAATGATTTGTACTTATCACTTTTAGAATTTTCTTTCAATTATTGCCCTTATTAAATTGGTTTATACTGTACATATGATTTAATTAATGAATTGCGAATGTTACTTATGTCGTATATTAAATAAGAAATGAATATTAGGCTTGATGGTTTTCGAGTATCTAAGTCATTTTATTAAAGTTTACTAAGGGTGAAATGAATTAAAATATTAATATTGAAACTATAAGTATTAATTGTTATATATAAACTAGGATGGAATGTGCTAAGAATTATAAGTTAAATAAGTTAATAAAAAAGTGAGTAAATGTATAAGCTAATAAAGAATATGTAAGTTGAGCCCAAAATAAATATATACAGTTAAGAAATAAGATTAAATAAGAAATAGGCTTCAGGCCTAATGGTTAAATGTTAGCATCCCTTGTTGAAGAGCTTAGGTTCAAACCCCATTACCCTTATTTCTTTTCCTTTTAATTTTTAGCAACTTAAGATAAACACCACACTAAAATAAACACAGCTAGGGGTAAAAACTAAACAAAAAATAAGCTTAGGCCTAATGGTTATCACGCTTGAACCCTTTTTGGAGGTCTTAGGTTTGAGTCATTTCTTCCCTTCTTATTTCTTAATTTCACCAAAAACACCCCCAAAACATACGATTAAGCATGAAAAACTAATGAGAAATGGGTGATAGGCTAATGGTTAATCATTAGTATCCTCTTGAGAACTTAAGTTTAAGCCTTGTCCTTTTCTCTTTTCATTTTAATTTCAAATTTTGGCAAAATATTTGGAAAATTGAAAGTGCAGCCTAGGGGCTCAAAAACCCTAGGAATTTAACCAATTCTTTTTTAACTAGAATTCATATCTAACCCTTCCTCAAAATTCTAATAGAATTAGAATTCCACCATTTTTTTATCTTGTTTTCCTAATTAGAATTTTAATTTATCCCTTTTCAAATCCTAATAGAACTTTCCCTCTATCTTTCTGTTTATTCTCTTTTTATTTTCTTTCTTTTTACTTTTTCATCTTCTTCTTTGCAAAATAATGTTTCCCTATTGTTGAAATTTAATTTTTCTCTCGATTTCAACTCGTTTCTTGATCGAATTCGTACTCACTAGTAGAAACATTCTTTGATCATTGCCAAAAATTGGTAAGTACATTTCAAACTCGATGTTTGATCTCGAATCTTTATAGAATTCCTACCGATAATCTTGTGAAACGATTAAATGATCTTTCTCGATTTATCATCGAATCTTTCAACAATATTTTTTTATCTTGAAATCCATCATTAATTCTTGCATAAATGTCAATTGAAGGACTCGATTTAGGTACCTCGAATCAGGTTTGAACGTGAGGAATGTCATCCAGGCTTCTGGTGAAAGGTGTGTGTTCTTTTACATGTAAATCGGGACAAAATCATGCCTAGGATAAGGCTGCTACATGGCCCCTCACATGGCCATGTCCCCCTAGAACCCTAGGATAGTTTGAATCTCACATAGCCTACCGCACGATTGATTTGTCACAAACATATTAAGTGTTACTGTAATGATCTATTTTGAGGTTGCCATGTTGCATTGCATTGGGTGGGACAATGTGAACGGAGGAAGTTTGGTAGTCTATATGCAAAAATTTGTTGTGCATCCACAACCAGAGACAATTTCCATTTGCGGGTACTTACTGTGTATCCACAGCCAGCGACAGATTCCATCTATTGGTTATTTGCTATGTAATCCACAACCAAACGCAGATTTCATCTGCGAGGCATTTGTTGTGTACCCAAAGCTAGAGATAGATTCCATCTATAATGATTATTGTCGTATGTCCACAGTTATTGACAATTTATATGCGAACCAATAGTGGTTTAATGATCGCGTGATTCGTAACAAGTAATAAATATTTATAATGAAGATCAAACCTAAACTAACTATTATCACGACAAAAAGGCAAGTGCACCTATCGAACAATAGTATGGTAATAGCAAGACCGGGATATCGTACCCAAGGAAACCAAAAGTACTAGTAGTAACTATCTTTTTATTATCTAGCCTAAGAATAAAAGGTTTTGTTTAATTAACTAATTGTTTAAACTAATTAACTGATTTAATTAAAGTAAAGAGAAAAATTGGAAAAAGACTTGAAGAAAAGCAATTGATAAAGACGACACCCAAGGAGGAATCCACCTAGATTTCACTTGTTATCTGACTCTGTACCAGACGATTTATTCACTTGACTTGATCCGTGAGACTCCCTAACCTATGTTATTATCCCTTTCGAGGCTAATAACGTCTAACCCTCAGTTGAATTAATTGAAATTTCTTTCTTAATTAAAACCCCTGGGGAAGTAGTAAATCACTCTATGGACTCCCATATTAGGTTTCACCCTAATTCGGCAAAATCTCATAACCCTATTTCTAAGCATTCGATCAACTCCGCTTAATTATGCCAAATCTACTCTTAGGCAGGGTCTATTCCTCCTCTGCATAGGCACATCAAATCATGGATTAGTACCCGGAATATTAATTTAAGCATTAAGAACACATAATTAAGAACAAATCAAGTATTTATCATACAGTTCAGATAATAATAACAAGATCCATCATAGGTTTTATCCCCCTTAGGTATCTAAGGGGTTTAGTTCATAATAAAATAAAAGTGCATCTCAAGAGTATGAAAATAACAAAACATAAAGAAAACTCTAGAACCCCTGAAGGAATTCTGAGAGAGACAGTCTTGGAGTAGCTCCGGCTTTTGAGATGGATCGTCTAACTTTCTTCAAGTAATTCCTGACGTATGGTTCTGTATTCTAGAAAAGTTCTGGAAAAAACGGCCCTCTTCTAAGTCACACTTAGGGTGTTTATATAGGCTTTAGATTGGCTTTTCTCCTCCCTAGGTACTATTTTCCGTGTAAAATACAACACGCCCGTGTGCCACGACCGTGTGACGTGATTACCAGGTCGTGTTCGATCCGTTAAATTGCACACGGCCGTGTAGGCTCAATGGCTAGGCCGTGTGAATCATGAAAACCTTGGTCGACACCCTCGAAGGCCACGGGCGTGTGAGATGCCCGTGTGGCACAGCTTAGGCCGTGTCATCTTCTCCATTTGGTCCGTTTTGTCCCTTTTTAGCTCGTTTTTGGCTCTTTTCGACTCTTGGTGCTCTCCTGAGTGCAAAACATGAAATAACTGGATTAAGAGCACCAAAATCCACAAATCTAGTGATAAACATCCATAAATATGTTAAGTATTTGGGGTATAGATATGTATAATTTAGGGTATAAACATCCATAAAAAGGACCGTTTTGTCCCTTTTTAGCTCGTTTTTGGCTCCTTTCGACTCTTGGTGCTCTCCTAAGTACAAAACATGAAATAACTGGATTAAGAGCACCAAAATCCACAAATCTAGTGATAAACATCCATAAATATGCTAAGTATTTGAGGTATAGATATGTATAATTTGGTGTTTATCATTTAACCACAATCTGGTGTGCTGATGGATGGAGTTCAAGGGAACTCCCATTGTGGTGTGTAGCGGTGGAGTAATATCTTTCTGTTAAAACTGAAATTGTATGGCATTTATGAAAAGATGTGCATACAAAACTGGAATTTTTGAGATGACTTTGGTTCCGTTTGTTTCGCTGAAAATGACTTTTGGAAAATGATTTCTAGAAAATAATTTACTTTTTAGAAAAACTAATATTTTCTGATGTTTGGAGGAATCTGTGTAAAATATTTTCTATTATTTGGTAGATTTCTTGAAAATATTTTATAAAAGTTTTTTTCAATTAAACAAACATACATTTGAGATTTTCTTATTTTTTCATTGTTTAATTGAATTTAGTTTTGTCTATAATTTCATATTTTACATTGTTTTTGCTTATATTAAAAATATTATGTTAAATTCAGATTCATTACAACGCCATTTTTTAATTACATGACTACTAAGTGAGTATTTTTTATTTAAAAATATAACATCAACAAAATTGAAAAAAAAAATTAACGATGTCAACAATTGGACTTGATTTTCAAATTTGAAAAGTAAAGGGGCTAAATTCTTGAAAATAAAAGTATAAAGACTAAATTACAAATTTGTGAAGTGTACATAGACTTATGACATATTTTAACCTTTATACTACAAAACATTTATTATTAATATATTTATAATTGTAATAAATATTTATTATTAAAATATTAATATTGAATATTTTCAATAATACGTGAATAATATTATTTAAAATTATTATTTTTAAAATTTATTATTAAAATAAAATTGAAATATTAAATAATTTATTAAAATAATAAATTATATTTATTATATTAATAATTTATTATATGACTAAATATAAATAATTAAATATGTATGCTTAATAATATTGAAAAATATGATATTTTAAATATTTTTAAAAATGAAAATAAAATTTATTATCAATATAATAATATTAAGCTTGATTTAAGTTAATTTTTATATAAAAATAAAATTATCTATAGATGAGCTTTTTTCCGGAAAATGACTTACGCTTTTCAAAATGGTAAGTCATTTTACAGGAAAATGGGCTTAATTTACCTTGACCTGTAAGTTATTTTCCATTGACCAAACTATTTTCTATGAAACAAACACAGGAAAATATAGAAAACATTTTCCGTAAAACTTTTTACATGAAAATAAATGGACCCTTAGATACATATATATATATGTGGTTGACTAAACTGTGAGATTGTTATTATGAAATTGCGATTGTGAAATCTGTGATACTAATGATGATTAATTTGAAAAACTGATACTCTGAACTGCTAGTTGATTGTGAATATTCTATAGATTATTATTTAATATACCTTGCTAGTTGTTTGCATTGATTCTCTTGTGAATGAACTCACACTGAGCGTCATAGCTCACTCTCCTATTTATTTCCATCCTTACAAATAATCCACCAGGTTAAGACACGGACGCGGCATCCGGAGGGACTCGATTTGTTTTTATTTATTGAATTATTTAGGCTTATTATTTGATTTATTTTATTTTTCAAAGTTTGTATAACTTTATTCTGAACTATGGCATGGGATTAGGATTTGGGTTTTGTTTTTATATTGTATGGCATTTAATTTAAAATTAAGGATGCCTAAATTTGATTATTATGTAGTTAAGAATACAACCTCCCATTTTTATTAAAAACATATGAAAAAAAAATAATTGCCGTTGCTAAACTATAATTAAGGCTTTGAGTAATAAATAATGCAATAATTAACCTAATTTTTTTCTAAAAGTAAACAATTTTTTTAAAACTACTATTTTCAAAACTCGAATAATTTGTTAGCTATTTCGGTGGCTAATGTAGTATTCTAAATTTAGGTCTAACATCTAAGACGAGTTGGGAAGGTTGCACTCTATCTGCACTTTACATTTCTTGTGCTTGAAGCAATTGGAATTGGTCTTAGCACTGCTTTTAGTACTACTTGTTTTTTTTCTTCAAATATTAATTCGGTGTTAACAAAAAATAATAAAAATCTAATTAGTTATACAAATAATTTTATTATCACCAAAATTTATTACAAGTTGCATTATATTATAATAAAATTTCATGTTAAAATTAAAAAAATAATAATTCAATTAATATATTTAAATTTATTATTTTTAAAATTAATATAAGTTGAATCAAAGTAAATATTGACCAATAACTCATACATGTTTTTCATAAAGTGAGACTCAATGTAACGCTCCAAAATCCCATATATTTTTTTTCGTATGTGTGACACAAAATTTGTATCTGCTTCAGTGATTAAGTGTTTTGGGTGTATGTGAGAGGTCCCAAGTTCAAGCCTTGTATTGGGAAATTTTTTTATTTTTCTAAGTAAAGCCTTAACCTGACTCAGTAGGCTTAATTTTAATTGTTAGTAAGAATATATCAGAATGGACTTGCTGGTTTGGTGGTTAAGATGTGTGTTGGTGTGACTGAGGTCTGGTGTTTGAGTCTTTGTGTAAGCGATGGAATTTATTTTTGCCTCGGTTGACTGGAAGTGTTTGAGTAAAGTTGAAATTCTATTTAGTGGAGTGTGGTGGATGGTTGTTGGGGAATTTGAGGGTAGTGGGAGTGTTTTGGGGGATTTCGGTAGTTTGATAGTCTATCTGAATTATATTTTCAAAAAATTTATGTTTTCTCTTCCTCTGCAAGTTCCTGACGCCAACTTCCTTTCTTCCCTTTTCGTTTTTTTCATTTCTCGTTTGGCGTCTTCCTATTGGTTCACTCGATCGATCGTTTTTGCGGTTGTGGTTAATTTCATCCGGTGAGTAATCTTTTCATTCTTCTTCGGTTGGAATTGAGGCCTAGTGATGTTGGTTTATAGTAGTTGACAATGTATGCTGTGTTTAGGAGAAGAGCGGGGTGCTGGAGTCGTTTTATCGACATTGTAACGAACGAATCTTCACAACTTGTCTTAAGGTAAAGGTTTTAGTTGTTTTAAGAGGGTTGTCTATCACTTTTGATTTGGATTAATGTCATTCTAAGCGCTTACCTTGGGGTTCGTTTGGTCGATTATAGGTTCTGGAGTGCTCGGGAGTGATTAAGAGTCGAAATTGAACCAGGTGTGTACCCTAAACGTAGAAAATGAGGTTTTAGCGAAAGTCGAAAACCATTCTGTCGACGCCACACGGGCATGTGGTCGTTCGTGTAGTAGATCGTGTGACTGAACATGGGCGTGTGGTCGACGAGCCAGGCCGTACGTTATGACACGGCCGTGTGATGGCCAGGTGGGCCGTGTGTGACATACGAGCTTGACCAATTTAGGCCGTGTGGGCCACACAAGCGTGTGGTATTCTAGGCCAAGCCGTGTGATCCACATGGCCAAGGCCAAGTTGGGTCATGTGGGTCATACGGGCGTGTGGGCCCACATAGGTAGATCACTGAGGCGTGTGAGCCCAATTTATTGATCTGTTTGCTAAGGTTGCACGGGTCGCCCGAAACAACTGTGAACCTTCTGTAAGGTCGGTAAGTGATGCTTTGATCCTTAATTGACTGAAAGATGTATGAATAACTGTTTACTAAGCATGATTATAATATCGTACTGATTATATGCATGACACTATGTGATAGCATGCCATGACTATATGTTGCATTGCATGGGGATGGGATGATATATGTGGAAGAAGTGTACTGAAAGGCTTTAAGCCTAATATACAGGCAACATAGCTGCGACTTATTGATGGCTTCGAGCCTAATACTGGCAGTTCAACTGCAAACCACTGTTAGTGCCGCATTCGGTACTTTTTTGAGTGTAGGGTTAAGTGGGTTGATTATATCCCCACATGGAGTGTAGGGTTGGACAGAGATAGAGTGTAGAGGCTGGCTGGGTAGGATCTAATATTGCATATATGTGACTGTACTGATTATTGATACTGTAATAGGCCAATGCCTTACTACATGACTGATTCTGTACTAAAAAGGGCTTAAGCCTAGACTGTGTTTGTTTGTTTGTATGCTAGGGATCACATTGAGTTTTCGTAAACTCACCCTTTTGTTTTATCCGTACAGGTAATCCTCAGACATAGGTGGATTGGTGCAGCGGAGGACTCGATGGTGGCCACACGACCCATTTGACTTTGTCTCGTACTTATCTATGGCTTTAAATTTTGTTTTGGGTAATTTTTATGTAATATGGCATCTACGGATTTTGGATTAAATTTGGGTTTTATACTGTTTATGATTATGGCTGCTAGTAGTAGATAAAAATTCGGGTTTTCAAAAAAAATGCATGTTTTAACAAAATACCCAAGAGGAAGCGAATTATTTTTAAAAGCTTCCGCAACGTATAATGTTTTCCAAACTAACGACTGAAATAAAATCACAATTTTAGAATTAATGGAAGATAATGGGGAATTCTAAACAGAAAAATGATTTTTAGCAAACGAGACTGATTCCGTACACACTTTTATGTGACATCGCCAAATTCGGCCATAGCGTTTAGGCCGGGTTTGGGGAGTTACACTCAAATATAAGATCTTAAAGTTTTTTGAGTCTTAGCATTGTCACTAAGGCAAGTGTTGGGGATAAACCCATGTGGGCAACGAGCAATAACAATAACGAATAAATTGAAAAAATCGAACACATAATTTTTACATGGAAAAACTTATCTGAAGAGGATAAAAAACATGAAAAAAAAGAAGATTTCACTAATAAGAGAAGAGTACAAGATTGAGAGAGTTAAAATGAAGAAAACCTAAATCTTGAAAGAAAAACCCCTTCGAATTGAAACAGAGAATTCTCTTTTAATTATGTTATTTTCTATATATAAATCGAAGGTAACTATAACCCTTTTATAGGCTGAAATTCGTAACTTTTATGACTAGAATATCCCTAGATTAATCAGAATTTATGTAAGAGACCAAATCAAAATTTAACTAAAATATGAAAACCAAAAAAGTTGAGAAACATGCTCCACGTTGTAACGAGGAGGCGTCGCGTCATCAAAACGATGACTTTGTTCTTATCGTGATGTCGATAACTCATTGCGACATTGTGTCTTCTCTCGTTGCGATGCCACTCACTGTTTTGGTCTGAAATGTAAGGTATACACCACAAATCTCCACATTCACTCGTATCTAGCTTAACTTCTTTACCAAGCCCTATTACATGCCTAATTTGATCTTCGTCGGATGCTTTCCAAGTCCAAGCAGCATTCAAATTTTGAAATTGAAAGACTTTTTGTCAACATATCGACTAGATTGTGTTCTGTGCTAGTTTTGTGGATCTGAACATCTCTTTGAGTGACCACCTTTCAAACAAAGTGATAATGAATATCTATGTGCTTTGTCCTTTCGTTGTGCATCTGATCTTTGGTGAGATGAGATGTATAACACTTTGACTATCACAATACATGATAGTTGTCTCATTTGCATTAACTAGTTCACTAAACAAGCCTCTTGACCAAATTACCTTCTTCACAGCTTCAGTGATTATCATGTATTCTACTTCAGTAGTCGATAAGGCTACTGTGGCTTGAAGTGTAGCTTTCCAGCTAATGACACAATCTCAAAAAGCAAATAAATAGCCTGTACGAGACCTCCTCTGATCTAAGTCGTTTGCATTATCTGAGTAAATCTTTTGAGCTTCTTCCGAACTCTAAGCACATACTGTTGGAAAAATGAGTTTGGAAAATGCTGCTGAAAATAAGTTTAAAGAAAAACCAGAGGTTTAAAAAGTTTTCCAAAATCAAGAACTTGGTTATGAAATCTAAAGTAATAAACGCTTAATCAAAACTGAAGATTTTTTATTCGTTTAGAATGAACGCTTTGACCGAGTGGTCTTTTCCATTATCCTCAAGCTCAAGTCTGTCGAGTGTGGGCTCGCTTTGAATCAGAAAATTTTCTACAAAATTACTAGTGGTATAATTTCACAAATTCTCTAAACTTTTGACCAAGTTGTAAATAAAAAATTATCTTTAGAAATCTTTTGAAATAATTTCTTTAGAGAATTTTCTCTCTACAACTTTCTCTTAAATTCAAGTGTATGTAAAATAATGACCCAAGCATCTCTTTATATAAAGACAGTATAAAGAGTCTAACTATGATCAAATTTAATCACTTTAATATTATATTAATATTATAATTATCAAGATAAGTATTAGATTAAATTTAATATTAAATTTATTAAAATAATATTATTTTTGGAATAGTTAATCTGAAATCAAATTATTCGATAGAGTCTAGTAGGAGTGTAATTCTTTCACTACTCAACCAATGAAGGACCACTTGCTAACCATCGGAATGTAGGCATCGCCACCTTCAGCACTGTCGTATCCAGTGGTCTCATCCCAAGTGCAACACCTCGAGCTAGTTCGATTGTTGTTGCTTCAGTTTGGGCTAGTGACAACTTGACCGGTCTAGTCCAATCACCGGTAGGACCATTGACCTGATTTCACATGCCAACCCTAATTCAACCAATTTTTAGGTCTCAAACTCGATTTTGGGTTCTTGGGCCCAATTTTCGATCTCAGGTCTAATTTTCAAATTCAATTACCTATTGGGCCAATTATCTGACTTGAAAATTAATTTCCAAAAAATATCATATTTATTGTAACTAATTTATTACTTTAATTTTCCTTGATCAAAATTTATTTTTCTAAAAATTAATAAGATTTTTTAAAATTAATTTTTCAAGAAAATTATTTAATCAAATTCTCTAGTTGAACAATTTTCACGACCGCCTAATGTAATTTATCATCAAATAAATCGACTCAATTAAATTATTTTCAAATTCGTAAAATTTCCTTTGAACATATACAATTAGGCTCTAGTAATTGCAATTATGTCAAGAAGCATCGTTCCGATAATTCACAATTTACTTAATCATGGAGTTAGAGTATCGTTCCGATAATTCACAATTTACTTAATCATGGAGTTAGTCCACAAGAAGTACCATGATTGAAAACTCCTTATTGAATGCTCTTTACAAAAACAATTTATCCAACTTCTTTGTCTAATGACCTCGTCATGTGTGTGTTACCCTTTTATGATATCATTGATTCCTTTGAGCTAAATTCGTTCACTTAATACAATTATATTTTATCTCATTGTCACCATTGTATCTTATTAACGATTAATATGATCACTGTCAACAAATAATTCTGATAAACTGCTTATTCGAGAACAAGTAACCCGTGACCACATTCCATATTTACCAATCTACGCAGTACCAATGAGATGATATTGTTAACTCTTTAATCGATTTATGAATTTTATTGTTGCTAGTAAAGTCATGCCATACACAAGTTATGTACCCAACATATCAACTATGGACTCAATCATCTTTAGAGTATAAACCTCCACTTATATCAAAGCACATGAGTTACATACGCATGTCAGTAACATAGGATTTAGGTAAATCTCACCATGAACGTCACAAGTGAATTGATTCAAAAACGAATTTAGAATTAATTCAACTTAGGTCCATTCTAATGTATCATTCTTCCAATGAGTACATTTATGTCTCTCTACCTGTGGAGTCAACTGCTCCGATAGCCAAGACTAGCCATCTCTCAAATTAGAATTATGGATGACATAATAATCCTTTTAAGTATTTGAATCAAATGCTCACTTTGATTCTTTTACGGGACTGCAGAATCGTTTAGATTATCTTCTGAAGTAAGTTGTATTTCTCACAATGTAAAAGTTCTTACAGTGCCACTTATCATCAATTTGAATTTAGATAGTCAATGAGCTAATATTTTCTTGTCACAATTTTGCTATGTATGCAAAACATGAAAGACGAAACATAAAAGGTATAACAATGAAATGTAAAATTAACTTTATTTATTTATCGTTAAAATACATAAAAAAATATTTACATGTTTACTAAAATATGGGCACATTTCTCAATACATACTTGAAGTACCCCGTAAATATATGAAAATCCACTTCACTGCCTATCAATGTAACTTGTTGGGTTTGGCCAAAAATCTACTATCAACACTAACAACATGTGAAATATTAAGGCGTCTACATACCATTGCATACATTAAACTTCCGACTGCGCTTCAGTAAGGTTGACATGTACCTTTCTTCTTATTTGGTTTGTAGAAAATATGAAATTGAGAGTTTAAAATGTGCAGCTAAAGGGTGCTTACTAGTTTATACTTTTGCATCTTAAAGCACTCAATAATCTTTTCAATGTACCTTTATTTCAACAAGAATAATTTCCTGAAACGTTTGTCTCTTAAAATTTTCATCCCAAAAAATTTATTGGTTGTACTAAGATCCTTTATCTCAAACTTAGAGTTAAGCATGGTTTTGAGTCGTTTAATGTCTAAATGATCCTTAGTCGCAATCAGTATATCATCAATATAAAGCAACAAATATATGAAAAAATCATCATTAAGACATTGTAAATATACACAACAGTTATACTTACTTTGCATGAAACCAATACACAACATGAAGGAGTCAAACTTTTTTAACCATTATCAAGGAGATTGCTTAAGGCCATATAATGATTTTCGTAGAATGCAGACATGATATTCCTTGCCTTCAGTTTTGAAGCATTCCAGTTGCTGCATGTAGATGTCCTCCTCACGATCACCATGAAAAAAAATAGTCTTTACATTTAACTACTCCAACTCAAGGTTGTTTGATGCAACAAGGACCAGTAATACTCGAATGGACATCTATGTCACAATGGGAGAGAAAACATCATGAAAATAAATTCCCTCCACTTGACTAACCCTTTACAACCAAACTTGCCTTATATCTAGTGACACTCGAACTCAAACCTTCCTTCTCTTTGAACACCCATTTATAACCATTTATTTTCTTTTCGATTGGTGGTTTTACTAGCTGCTAAGTTTCTTCTTTTGAAGGGATTCAATCTCTTTTTCCACCACAATGAGCCATTTGCTAGATCCGAAGGCCTAAACTACCTTGGAATAATTTGTAGGATAGATTGAACCAATACTCTTTGCAACACTTAAAGTATATGCTTTTAGATTTCCCTCACAGTATTTTTGCGGTGGTTGGATTTCTCGCATTTTCCTGTCACAAGCAAACTTATAATTTTGCAATTGAAATGAAGAGAGTACCTTTTGAGTCGAATGAAGCCCCAAATTGATCTAAAATAAATTCAGTCTCACGAGAATTAGAGTTTTATCGTGTCGTCATAATGTCTCTTGTTTCCTCATTGAGACGTTGCCTGTGTTCATCGTGACGTTGCGTTGTGGCTTTTTGTGCCGTCATAGCATCAACCCCTACTTCTTCTTTCCACTCTACAATGCTTGTAACACTTAGGTTTGTAGTGTCCTTAAATGAAGGTGGGCCCTTTTCTGAATGAAACATAGTAGATTCTTCAAACGTAAAATCTCTACTAACAATGATTTTGTTGGTTTCCGGGCACCACAACTTGAAACCTTTAATACCGGCAGTGAAACTTAAAAAAATGAATTTCACGACTCTATGTTCAAGCTTTCCCTGGCTAATTTTTGTATAAGTAGGACAATTGAAAACTCTAAGGTTAGAATAATTAGGAAGATTACTTAACCATATCTGCTCTGAAAATTTTTCATTCAATGCTTGATGTGGAGATCAATTTATCAAATGGCTTGCCATGTTAATGGATTCAACCCAAAGTTCTTTCCTTAAGCCTACATTATAAAGCATACATTAAACCTTCTTGAGTAAAGTTCTGTTAATCCTCTCAGTAACCCCATTCTATTGCGAATTGCCAACAACGGTGTGATATCTTTCTATCCCTTCCTGTTTGCAGTAATCATTAAACTTTGATCCACAGAACTCAAAACCATTGTCCATTCTTAACAGCTTTATGGACTTCTTAATCTTTTTTTCTAGCAGCATTTTTCATTGCTTGAAGATTCCGAAGAACTTATTCTTTTGCTTCAAGAAATAAACTCAAACTTTCTTGGAGTGGTCATAAAAAAAGGTTAGAAAATATTTATTACGTCCTTTTGAGGTATCTTGAGTCGAACCCCATAAATAAGAATAAACATAGTTGAGAGTCCCTTTTATTCTGTGCACTACTGAATCGAAACTGACTTGTGTTTGCTTCCTATAAATGCAGTGTTCGCAAAAAATTAACTTTCCAACTCCACTATCTTTGAGAAGACCTCATTTACTCAAAACGATTATATC
Organism: Gossypium hirsutum; assembly: GCF_007990345.1. Classification (NCBI taxonomy): domain Eukaryota; kingdom Viridiplantae; phylum Streptophyta; class Magnoliopsida; order Malvales; family Malvaceae; genus Gossypium; species Gossypium hirsutum. The sequence goes on along the minus strand of NC_053424.1, from coordinate 106,208,745 downwards.
TTTCTCGTTCATATGACCAAGTCCATGTGCCACAGTTGGGTTGAATCGAATTCCATAGAAAATAACTACGTCACATCATTGTGACATCATGATGGTTCTCGTCACGATGTGACAACAATTTCGGCTCTTCTTCTGTAATTGCAGCTGCACCAGTCACCGTCGACCCTTGTAGAATGTATAGATTGCCTTGTTTCTTTCCTCTGATCACAACAAAAGCTCCATAAGAAACCTTTTTGTTTGGCTCGATGACGATCTTGCAACCATTTGATTTTAAGATTCCCGATGAGATGATATTTTTCTTTAAATCAGACACATGTCTGACATCTGACAGTGTCTGAATAATTCCTTTGTGCATCCCAATTTATATTGTTTCAATTATCGTTATCTTACATGGAGAATTATTCCTCATTAGCACAACGCCAATTAGCAAGGATTTTTCTTTGAAGGCGATAAGATGTAGTTGTAGTTGCAGATGAGTTTTGGTGGTAACTATGGAAAGAATTTTATTCCCAAGTTAACACTTTATTTTTGGGGTTTTGAGTTTGTACGTTTAGTATATTTAAGTTTATTTTCTCTATTGTTCTCTTGTTTATTTACTCATTTAGTGAAAAGCCAAAGTCTCATTTGCCTGTGATTTTTATCCTCTTCGGAGGAGTTTTCCATATAAATATTGTGTGTTTAATATTCTCTATTTCACTTGTTTGTTGATTATATGGGCCGATCCACAACAATAAGACCTCATTGATTGTAGTTGATTTAAAAAAAATGTTATAAATGATAATTATAGTTTTGTCTCTTTTTTTTGTTAATATTTTTTTATAAAAATACATGTTAAATACTTAAACTTAGTTTTATAATACTTCAATAAGTAATTTTTTTATTCTTTTATAATTTAAAATGGACAAATAAATAGAAATTACATAGATAAACAATAATAAGTATAATTGGTTTTTTGTTATTCAAAGTTTACTTGGTAAATAAATCTCAAGAGAGTTGATGGGATTTTCTTGAGTGCAGAGGAAGATAAGTAAATATTCTTCAAACTATAAATATAAACTCTAATAGTTTTTTTATAAAATGTTTAGAATTATTCATAATCTTTACTCAATTATTAAATAGAGAAATAAAATATTTCTGAACGCACTTAAACCTACATCTTCTTATACCTACAACAACATTAATATGAACTGAGTTAAAATTCAATCAACAACCCTAATAATTAGAAGTAATGTTATTGGAATACCTAATCAACCTTTTGGTAGTGCTGCTGAGCTCACAAATATGAGGGTTCTAGGATGAGGGCAACAAAGTAGTAGGTTAAAGTTTCCCACATTTTCCACGCAAAGATGGGTTAGAAATTCATGCCAAAATTGGTCATTTTCGGCACAAAAACTGATTTTTTTTTTTTTTGCTTGAGGGATTGTCACACTGCCTTGATGATATTAGGTTTATTTGGTACCAAAAGACTCAGCTTTTCAATCGACCCATTGGCCATTGACATTAATAATGCATGTTTCGTGCGTGGCCATCCCCTCTTTATTTATAAGACTAGGAGAAGAAGATACCCTAATAATATGGGTACTAGTCTGTGTTTCAAAATTTCGATATTATTTAAATAATGGTATATTAAATAAAATTATTGATAAAATAATATTTGAAAGATATAAATAACATACAAAAATATATTAAAATTTTCAAATATAATATATTTGTAATATTATGAATATAATTTATATTATAATTATGAGGAAAAAATAGAAAGATAAAATCATTACAATACATATATATAAATATATAATTAATGATTCAGAATATTAATATTAAAATTAATTTAAATTAGAATTAGAATTAACTTAAAATACAAATATGAAATAGATAAGAAAAAGTCAAATCAAATAATAATAACATAAAATATCAAGAAAGAGTTATATAATTAAATATGGAATAAAAAATAAAATTAAAACTAAATAATGAAAATTGCTTTAAAATAGAAATACCAAACATATCAAGATTGAGCGTGAAATTATCCCTTATCCCCCCAATCAAATTCACTTCAATGAGGCACGTGAAAATTTTTAATACTAAATATTTTTTATTATTTATTTTAATTAAAACTTATTTAATGTATTTTTCTTTCCTTTCTTTTTTCTCTTTGAAAGAGAGAAAGCTTCTTTTTCTTTTTCTCTCGACTTCTATTTTTGTTGTTTCGGTCGCCAATGTTGTCATCGTCGTCATTGTTGCTCGTCGATCAGTATTCGCCAAATTTCTTCTCTTCCACTCCCCATTCTATATCTATTAATTCAGAAATAAAACTATTTAGAACCTCTAAATTTTATCCTTATTTTCAAACTCCTCTCTATCGTATCCATATTGTCCACCGCTGAATTGACATGCAACGTCCATCGTGGCTCTTGGATGCTAGAACTTCTCCATCATTCGGAATTTCGAATGGAATGTATATTGTCCACTGCTAGATCAATATGCAATGTTCATCGTGACTCTTGAATGCGAGACACCTCTCCATTGTTCGGAATTTCGAATGAAATTTATACTTTCACAATTAAAATTCACTACCTGCTATTTTGTCTGAAAAAATAAACTTTGCCAATATTCTAATGGGTATTTATAGTCCATAAAAACCCCAATTCAAGTTGGTATCTAAAACATTAAATAAAAAATTAAATTAATATTTTATTTATCACTTTAAATTTAAATTTATTTCAGATTTTATTACTTTAAATCAATGTTTTAAATCAAATTTTACAACGTAAAATCAGTACTTTATTTCAAATTTGTCACTTCGAGTCTAAATTTTAAATCAATATATATTATGATAAATATCATTATTTTAAATCAATTTTACATATAGAAATGTGAAGAGAAGCCGGAATCAATTAATTTAATTTAACATATTTAATTTTTCGATTATTACTTTTTTGGTTTTTCATTTATAAAAAGAAAATAAATTAACTACAAATATTTTCTGTATTAGTCAAGAGTGCTCTCTCTCAATGTCCTAGAGAAACAGTGTTTGCTGTGATTAGGTTGAAGAAGGGTGGTGACTTTATCGAAATCGGAAAGGGGATAGATAAGATCTCCCTTTTAGAGGAAGAGTTGGTTCAGTTAATGGTGAAGAGTTCACAAGTTATCCCTAGTGAGAACCCGACATTGATATGCTCTGTTTGGACGCAAAAGTCTTACAATCCAAATAGTTTTCGAGCATAATTGAAGAGCATTTGGAAAACAAAGAAGAAATTTGAAATTCAAGTGACGAGGCAAAACTTAATTTTTATATCATTTAAGTGCGAAGATAATTATGGAGGTTGGAGATGATTATGGAGGGTCACCCTTGGCTTTTTAGGAGATTGTTTATTGTTTTTTCTCGTCTAAGAAACCCTATATATCAATCAAAAATCAGGCTTATCCTTTCCCCTTTTTGGTTAAAAATCAGTCCTTGCTCGTTGAAATGTGATAAAAAGGATCTTTTACATGCGATCAAATCGACTTTTGGAGGCGTAATATGGTCAAAAATTAAAGGTGAGTTTTGCTGACTTTGGGTTCAACTGAATGCGCAGAAGCATCTGCGTCAGGGTATATTTATTTCAACGGATGGAAATGTAAAGGTTTAGATCTCCTTTAAGTACGAAAATCTGGTAACCTTTTGTTTTGGTTGTAGGAGAATGGGACATGGGATACAAGAATGTGATTTTATCCCGTTGGGGGAAAGGGACGAAGCGGGCTAAAATTTCCCGTATTCAGTTGCGCTGAGGGCAAAAACTTCGTTGCTTGGAAAAGAAAGTTTGCAATTTGATTTTTCCACCAAAAACATCAATGTATGAGTGTTTTTAAACAGGGAATATTGAGCTATCGAAGATGGGTGAAGGAGGTAAGGGTGGAAGAAACCTTGAGGTACAGTTTTCGGCGACAGTTCACCATTTGGTTGACGATAGGGCTTTGGAAGAGTCTTTACCAAATATAGTTACTAATAATTTGAGGCGTGATTTGGGGGATTCTAACATGGTTTCCTCACCACTGATTGAGGGAATTAGCACTAAACTGGGGGATTATTTTGAATCAACTGTTGCTGATGTAAGGATGGACTTTGAAATTAGGGAAGGTTAGTTTGGAAATCAAGCTATATGGAGGGTAAAAATAGGAATGTTAAGAAAGTTCAGTGGAAGAAGATAGCATGGGGGTGATGGCTGCACAATAAGAGGAAGTAAGTGTTGGGAAAAAAAGGGAAGTTATGTTTGAATAAGGAGTTGGGAAAAAAGGGAAGTTATGTTTGAATAAGGACGATAAAGATGAACTTCTGCCTAATAGGGAAGGTATCAAAAAATTAAAATTCAAGAATAAAGAACCTATAGTGTCGATGCTCTTGGATGCTGAAGGGACTACTTTGGAGTATCATTCTACTCTTTTTATAATTGGATCAGCGCCTGCCACGTGGCAAGCTAACTGAGCACAATGAAAACTTTATGTTGGAATGTTTGTGGACTGGGGAATCCACAAGCGATTAGAAAACTTCGGCACGTGTTGAAGCTACATGTCCCTTAGATGGTCTTCTTTATAGAGACAAAAATAGATGAGAAACAAATGAGGGTTCGTTAGTAGGATTGATGTATCGGTAGTAGGTACTCGTGAAGGATTATGTTTGGCATGAAAGGATTTGATTATAGTTACTTTACGCAGTTTCTCAAAAAACCATGTGGATGTAATGGTCAAAGAAGCGCATGAAGCTCGGGAATAGAGATTCACCGGGTTCTATGGGGCTCCATGTGTAAGTAATAGAGAAGATTCGTGGAACATTCTCAAAAGTTCAGAGAAGAATCATGAGCTCCTATGGCTTATTTGCAGGGATTTTAATGAGATAATGTATTTTTTAAGAAAATTAGAGGTGCTCCCAGAAATGAATGACGAATGGAGTTATTCAAGAATGTTCTAGATGAATGCTTCTTAAAAAAGGTTCATGATTTACTTGAGAAAGAGGAAACCTTCTAAAAATAAACATTTGAGAAAGGTTGGATAGAGAAGTGGCAACAAATGATTGGTTGTGCATGTTTTCTAAATGCAAAAATTAAACATTTACCCCATTCTTTTTCCGATCACTGCCTGCTCTTAATCAATACGAATCAGGAAAAGAATGAATGAACAATGAATAGATTTTGGTTTGAAGCCTAATGGACGTTTGAGGTTTCATTTGAAGAATAGGTAAGAAGGATTTGGGGATCTACTTTGGGAAATATCCTGGATAAGTTGAGCTGTGTACGTAAAAGTTTACAAGTTTGGGCTAAAAGGGTTAAGATGGAAAGGGCTGGGTTAAAATGTTAGTTAAAAAAGAAATTGGAGACTCTTATGGACAATGAGAGGGATGATGATAACACAGCCAAACTTATTGATACAAAAGTACATTTGAATATGGAAATCGATAAAGATGAAGTCTATTGAGAGTAAAGGGCGAGGGCCAATTCGTTGTATTTGAGAGATAAGAATACAAGTTTCTTTCATATGTTTGCTTCATTTCACAAGAAAATTAATACCATAAAAAGCTTCGAAACTAAAGATGGTGATGAGATTTTGACAACTTCGAGAATGGGGGAAGTAACGACCAAATATTTTCAAAATTTATTGGTTACTAACGAGATAAGTTTTATGGAGCATATTCTATCCGGGGTTACCTATTGCATTTTAGATGACTTGAATATAATGCTAACAACTCGGTATACGACAAAAGGAGATTTTTGTGGCTTTAAAAAATATGGGGCCAACAAAACCGTCGGGGGTTGATTTTTCGATATTATTTTTTCAAAAATGTTTCCATATCATAGGTGAATATGTAACCTCTTTTTGTTTAGAAGTTTTAAATGAAGGGAAAGAGATGGAACAAATTAATGCCACATATATTTCTTATTCCAAAAGTGTCGTAACCAAAACAGATGGTAAATTTTAGACCTATTAGTCTCTATAATGTTATTTATAAATTGATAGCAAAGGCAATAGCAAACTGTTCTCAACAGGTGTCGGAAGTTTGCATTGATAAAGCCCAAAGTGCTTTTGTCTCGGGACATTTAATTTCGAGTAATGTGCTCTTTGCTTATGAATTATTACACACATTTCGACAAAAAAATAGGGAAAAAGGGCTTTAAATTAGATATAAGGCATATGATTGGGTTGAATTGAGATTTCTTAAGAATATGATGGAACGCATGGAGTTTGATTCTAGGTGGGCCGGGGTCATTATGAGATATGTATCAACTGTACCATACTTCGTTAGTATCAATAGCTAAATAAAAGTTTCTTTTTGACCTCATAGAGGACTTAGACAAGGAGACTCGTTAAGTCCTTTTTTATTTCTAATTTGTAGCGAAGGTTTATCCACCCTCATGCGTCTTGCTTTGGGGGAAGGGTTGTTAAAAGGTGTGAAAGTAAGCAGACAAGGTCCCTAAATTTCCAACTTACTTTTTGCTAATGACTGTCCTTTTCGGGGAAACGAGTGAGCGAGGTGCCCAAATTTTAAAGGGAGGACAATGTGTCACCTATAATAAATCTACGAATTTTATAGCTCAAATACTCGAGAATTAGATCGTGAGCTAATTTCGCAATAGTTGAGAGTGTGTTACTTAAACGACTCGGAGAGGTACTTGGACTTACCAAATATGGTGGGACGACAAAAAAAAGTTACTTCTCAAACATTAAAGGATAGAATCAAGAAGAGGATTGATGGGTGGAGTACACGGTTCCTTTCTCAAGGGGGAGGTCTTTATAAAATTGGTGTTACAAGCCATCCAAACCTATTCGATGGCATGTTTTTTGTTACCCAAGATGTTACGTAGGGAAACTGAAAGTATATTAGCGAGGTTCTAGTGGCAAAAAGGGCATGGTAAGAAAGGGATACATTAGTGTGATTGGGCTCGACTTTGCACACTAAAGGAAGATGGATGTTCGGGCTTTTGCAATTTGAAAAAATTCAAATATTGCGATTTTTGCCAAACAAGGCTAGAGGCTTATTAATCAACCAAATTCCTTATTAACTTGTGTTTTAAAAGCTAAGTATTATCCTAGTTCTGATTTTTTAAATGCACGGCTAGGTAATTTACCGACTTACTCGTGGAATAGTATTTGGGCTACCAAAGGTTTATTGCAAAAGGACTTGTGTTGGCGGGCTGGTTCGAGGGAAAGCATTTTAATCTCAGAGCATGCATGGATTCTAGGTTTAATTAATTACAAATTATGTGATGACATGCAAAATAATGTTGTTTCCTTTGTGGCGTAACTTATTTATAATACTACGAGAGATTGGAATAAGGAGATTGTGCTCAATACCTTCTCGTCTAAGGATACGAAATGAATTCTGTGGATACTATTAGCCAAGGAATAGGGGAAAAGCCAAAGCAATTTGTTAAGGGGGAGCTGAATGAAATTTTAATTTTGTATAGTCTATATTTTTTATAATTTTTAAGTATTAAATTAAATTTTTATATTTTTATGGGATCAAAGTGTAATTTTACATTTACTAATTTAAAATTTTAAAAATATTAAAAAGTTTAAATAATAATTTTTCGGGCTGAGGCCCATGCCAGCCCCCTAGAATCGCCTCTGCCAAGGAGCTGACATGATGACTTTGTGGTGTAGCAGGGTGAACACTGGATGACTTACAGACCATTTCTAATGCTTTTTATAGGAAGCTCTAGAGCCTTAAACTTCCCACTAAGATTAAGATTATAATCTGGAGAATTGCTAACAATTATATCCCTACATTTACAAATCTGAACCTTCAACCTTGGTGATTAATACTGTCTGCCCTCGATGTACGGGGGGTATGGAAAATTGGGACCATGTTTTTAGAAATTGCCCTGTATTAGTAGAAGTAAGGTCACAATTAGGCCTTCGTTGGGTTTTAAACAGAGCAGATTTGGGCCGGTAATCACCATACTAGGAGGATGTTTGGAGGAGCACTATGGGCAATCTGGTTAGATAGAAACAAAACGGGTTCATGAACTGGACAGAAGATCGCAAATGATTTACTTTGCAACTTGGTGGAAATTGATAAATCAGAGTTAGATGGGCCTACAAGAATGAGTGCGAATGACCAGTGGCTTCCCCCATATGGTGAACTCATCAAAGTTAATTTTGATGAGGCTTTTGACAAAGATTGTCTTGAATCTTGCTCTAGAATTGTGGCAAGAAACACTGGTGGTTGGGTTCGGGTCTCACGAACAATACTTCATGAAAAAGTTGCGTCCGCTTTCGCTGCAGAGGCCCTTGCATGTTCTTGGGCAGTACAAACAAGTATGGAAATGGGTTGGTCAGATCTCATCTTTGAAGGGGACTCGTTATCAGTTGTTAATAAATGTCGAATAAATTCCCTTGATAAGTCGGAAATTGGTGCTTATAAAAGGAATATTCAACAAATTTCGAAAAAATTCTGGTGGGTGCGATTTCAACATGTGAACAGGAAAGCCAATCAACTTTCTCATATACTAGCGACAGAATGTTTAAGAAGGAATGAGCAAACTTACATGGAAGGTGGGGTTTCCAGATTTGGCGGACGGAGAATGGAAGACGACTGGCCGCGCGAATCAGATTGAAGGAGTTATTGTGTTTAGGGCATGGAAGAATCGGGAACGATGGAAAATAAATGGAAGAGGGTTTTTGGTTCTCTTGGAAGATGTAACCGCTTGGTCTTGAAATGTGGAAATGAATTGATGCGGCTTTTTTCATCATTGAATGTGGCTGGTCAATCTTTTGGTCTGCTTTATTTGTATTTTGAATTATTTTTCCTTAATTTGTTTTAGGACTGGTTGGTTTTGGGCATTATGTTGTTGGGTCAGGTTATTTATGCTTTCTTTCTTTGCTTTTAAGCCTGTCAATTTTGGGTCTTATGCTGTTTTGTTTTTTCTTTTGTATATTAATAAAATCTAGCCCATTTATTGATTAAATTATTAATTTAATATACTTTTATTAATACACATACAAATGTTTATTTAAAATAATTTTTAATTTTCATTTAAAAATATTTGGGATAGTTTGTGTTTAAAAAATAATATATATTGATTAAATAATTGTTGGGATAATTTCTGTTTTTAAAAAATAAAGTATATTGATAAAAAATTATTGTTAAATTTTGTGCAATTTTTTAAATAGGATAAAAAATAAATTTTATACTTGTGAAAATTTGAACAATTTTTTAAAACGATAAAAAAATTAAATTTTATACTTAAATTTTAGGCAGTCAATGTGGAAAGAAATTAGTATTTCCATCTCAGTTAGGAGTTTGACACATTGTATTATATATATATATATAAAATATTAGAGATATTTGTGGGTTGAGTTAAGACACTTTGAGATTTGATTTAGGTATGATATTAACACATTTTATGTTTACCGAAACCTCTCATATTTGTAATTATTTAATCCAAACTCATTTCAGCCTCATCCATATTTTCTTTATAAAATTTAAAAAATATGTTTGTATTATTTTTAAATTTAATATACATGCTTATTTATTAAAATTTTATATACAATCATCTTAACATTTTTAATGTTTCCATTAAAGTAGTTTTATAAAAATACATAAAATAAAACATTAAACAAGTCTAATTTTTTTTCAAGTCCATTTTTTGGGTTTATTTTTTTTTCCCAAATTCCCTCAACTCAGGAGAGCTTTTAGACTTGAGCGAGTAATTTAGTCCATAAATAAGTTTATTCTATATGTGATATATTTAATTTTTAAAGATTATTTTATTATTGAAAAAAATATAATTTTGAGCTCACTTCTAAATAAATATTTTTAAAAAACAAAAAAACAAAAAAGTAAGATGGAGCAATCCTTGAATAACTAATTTTATATTTACTTAGCAGACAGATGAATAACCTGGTTTGCTGATGATTTAATTTGTGATTATGGCGCATTAGACTTTGAACATCAAATAATTAAAAAAAGAATCACTAACATGATTAGCTAAATCATGATGTAGCACTAACAGGGGGAACCTGACATGATGTAGCAGCTTCGTTTTATCCACTTACCTATTCAATTTGCACCAACCATAACTCAGCAGTATTCCTTCAACCCTGCAACCATATAACCCTTTCAATGGAAAATTAAATTATTTTAGCTAATCAGTAACCCTCCATTACAAAAATTCTAATTTGTTCAGCTTCCTAATGTTAAAAAGGCAAAATGATTTATAAGAAAATTATTTGTCTCTCATTTAACATTTTTTTAATTTTTATTATTTATTAAATTATATTAAAATAGATGAAAAAATAATATCTATGTGATAATCTATATGTATAGCGTCTCAGAATCTCTCTCTCTATGTATATATATATATGCTACATCAAGAAAATTGATAGACTTTAAAGTTTTTCATTAGACAAAAATAGTCATTATGGAAGGTATCTTTGAGCCTGAAAAGAAAGATATCTTTGATTCTTTTTCTGGGTACATTGTTCAGCCAAGGTCACCTGTAAATCCAACAAGTTGTTAGCTAGGGTGCAGCTACGTTCCCATCATTTAAAATATAGGACAAATATCTCATATCTTACTGGCCAGCCAGCATTCCTGACTTCCAGGATCCAACCATAGAGCGTCCCATTTTTGTAGAATTCAAATTAAATTAAATTTTATTGTTTTGAATTGATTTAATTTATTGATTTTTAAAATTTTAAATTTTTTTTCATAGGACTTTTAAATTATTTTTTATTATTTTAATATATAAAATACCTTATATAAAAAATAAATTATAAATTAAATAAAACAGAAAAATCCAGTTCAGTTTGGATAATTGAAGTTTTTTAACTAAAACTAAATCAGACTAAATAGAATTGAACTGAATTTTAAAAATAAATAAATAAATCGAAATCAAACCAAACACTATAATTTAATTCAATTCAATGCAATTTTCTCATCTCTAGCAAAAGGACAAAGTGAGGACTTGTAAATTGACCATATAAAACAGTAGAGAAGCCTGCAAAAAAAGCACCAATGCCCCCCCAAAATATCATTCTAAATGTGGGCACCGTAGAATCACCAACTCTTTACTCATATCCAAGAGAAGTCGGACCTTGAAACCGATGGCTCAAAGACCACCAGCAAGTGACAGTTGAGATGTGGAAAAATGAAATATCTACAGACCAAGAAGAGCACCAGACACATACAAACATGATCTTATCTGTCTTGTAGAAGCTGCTAGAAATCTCCATTTCTGTAATAGGACATGCAAATATGTCTGTTAGCCTTGCAGGGTAACAAGTATGTGTTGCTGCTTGAGTTTTGTAACTGGTAATAGCTGTTAGATAACACCCAAAGCTCGAAAGTAGCAACAATCAAGTACTAGCAGCAAATGCATGATGCTGAAAAAACAAACTAAAATTTTCCACATAGCGATATTCAACTAACCAACCAACCAATTGGCATAACTGAATAATGTTTCAATGGAGAAGTAATGAAGGGCAAACTGAGGCGAGACCAACGAGATACGAAAAATTGAACTAGGTTTCTTTAGGGAGTGCCTTCTTAGCAGCCTTTGTAGCTGATTTCTCAGCTTCAGTCTCGGGCAACAGTGGTCAGTGGCATCAATTTCAGCCTCTTCTGGTTGTCGCAGCCCATGCTCTTCCTAATGGATCAAAATCATATATGTTAGCTAATTATTTGGTTCACTATTACTATATAACTTATAATAACATCAGAGCCTCAACAGTCGCACAACATAAAACTTAATTGACATTACCTACATGATTTCTTTTTTTCCCCAATGTCATCCAAATCTTCCATCTTCCTTTGGATCCAAGTGGCAATGGAGTGGAGTAGGGGTAGATATTATCTATTCTACCACCACCCTACTGTTGGCATGCTCTATCTTGCCTATTGTCTCGCTTCACTAATGATGTTTAATCTTAAATATTATTATTATTTTCATAAATGTTAGATATATTCACAATCGCCCCAACTTCTCCCTATTTGATATTTATTAGTTATTTCTAATATTTTCAATGAGCCTTTGGCCTATAAACATGGAAAAATAATCTTGAATATCTCATTGATCATCATATATTGTAGATAAAAGAGAAACTATTTTCAAAATATATTTAAATATAAAACAAAAAACTCTATTTTTTTCTAAACACGAGTAAATATTTAAACATAAAACATCCTCTAAAATTATCTAAACATAAAATACCATACAAATTCACAATTTTTTAAAATATAAAACATTCTCTATACAAATCTAACACGTAAACATAAACATCTCTTGAATATCTAAATATGTTAGATAAGAAATCATTTCTTTGCAGTATAAAATGAAATAAATATTTTTGAAAGCCTATATAAAAGTTCTTCGTATGCAATCATAGTTTAAAACAAAGTTAATAATAATAATAATAGTAATAATTTCATAAACATAATAAAAATAATATACTTATTAAATCAAGAGTAATGGAATCATCATCATTCGTATAACATTTTTGGACGGTGTATCCAAATACAAAATTATAAAATATGTAAAAATGGTTGAATTGTTAAATAAAAATATAACATAAGATTATAAAATATACCTTCCATTTGAGTTAATCAATTCCGTGAACATCCATAATAGGACAAAGGGTACTACATTAGAGACTTGTCAACCTACACTCATATTGTAAAGCCACTATGAACATTTTTAACATATACATCTCTAGCTATTTTTAGCAACAAGGGATACTTGAAACCACCACTCTTCCACCATCCCAATATGTCAAATTTGATTACCACACTTCCTTTCAAAAAGAATTCAATTATTTTTTTTACAAAAAAATATTAACTAAAATTTTAAAATTTTAAACATCACAGTTTGCATAACAATCTACATATACTTCATGCTAATTTTCTAAAAATTTACGAATATTTTTTATTTTTTTAATTTTTTAAGTTTAAATGTTTTTATATTTTTTAAATTGTTTGTCAATATGACACTAAAACAAATAATATCATATCACCATAAAGTACATGTGGGCCGCCATACGGGTTGCCACGCCAATATTATTAAAAATTTAATGTTCTAGTCAACATTTTCACTTAAAAAACGATTTAATTCTTTTTGAAAAGTCAATGACCAAATTTAGTTTAAAAAGAGAATAAGAGCTAATACCTACTAGATCGAATAAAAATATTAAGTTTACATTAAAATCAAACAATACATAAGTGTGTTAAAAGTTCCATAGAGGCATTTATACTATGAGTTGAATTGTATTTTGTCTTCTATTAAAAAATGGACAAATTAGTCACTGTACGTTAAATTAAAGAGCAAATTGCCCATTCTTTTAAAAGCTCCGTCATTTCTAATGTTAAAAATTGATCCTTATATGGAAGCATGAGGTACACATGGCACGCCATGTGTAGCTGTCTGGTTATTCTGTTAGTCATGCCAATTTTTAACAGTAAAAATAGATGAAGCTGTCTGGTTATTTTGTTAGTCATACCAATTTTTAACAGTAAAAATAGATGAAATTTTTAACAAAAGGGAACACATATGACTAATTTGTCCATTTTTAATAAAGGGATAATGCAATCTGATTCTTAGTATAAAGATCTCCATAATACATTTACCATAAGATATATCCAATTTTAGTACTATCTGAACCAAACATAGCCTAAAAATTTAATATGTTTTGAAATATTTGTTATGTAAATTTAATAAATATATAAAATTAGAATTATTTTACAAAATGATGATTGTATAAAATTGGAAAAAATGGTATTGGTTGGATATGTTAATGGCAAAAAATCAAAGTGGATACATTAGCGCATGGCCATGGACATGGCACTCAAAAAATCATAATCTTAAGGATAATGATCAAATAAGAGAAAGAAGAAAAAAAACTAGTGGAAATTGAAAGGTACAACAATAATGAGTCCTTTTAATTTTAATTTTATTTTATTTTATCGAAATAAACATTATAATTTCTACCATTGTGAAAAAATTTCGCACACAAAGTTGGAATCTTGAAGTTGATGCTATCAGATTTGAAACCTATATAAAATCTTGGGGATGGATCAATAACTTGTTAGACAAAGAGTGCCATTTTTGGAGCGATATATCAACAATTGAATTTTACACTCAAAACTGTTTAGTACATCTCCAATATGAGTGAACAATAGAAGGAAAAGGGAAACTGGTGGGACAGAGTGGACTTGGGTCAGCTCTGGTTTGAAAGTTTAGTGGCATGTGTTAGAATTTTAAATATATCTAATATAAAATTCAAACTGTAAATCAAGATCTATCATTTCAAATCATCAAGAATAAATAAATAATAGAACTAGATGCGGAAGCGTACCTGAATCCATGAATTTCTTGAAATTTTACCAGATCTTGGGGATTTGATTTTCCAAATTAGCACACAAGAAATTCAGAGAATATTTGCTCTCTCTTTCCTAATGATGAGATACTAGAAAAGATATCTTGTGTATAACTTGGAGACCATAACCCTAATATTTATAACCTTGGCATAGTAGCTCTAATCAAATTCTAATTAGTCCATCATTAATCAGAATTTGATTAGAATTCAATTACTAGAGTATCTACACATATTTGACCCATATTTTATTTAATAATTAAAGCCCAATAAAATTTTAACCAAATTAGATCACTTTTAATTTGGGCTAACCTATTATAATAGTAAATAATAACATGTAATTACCCTTATTATATATGTGATGTCCATATTTTCCAACCGCATGTTGAAATCACATTTCCCCAATCAATACCCAAACCATTTCTAGTTGTTCATTTTCATGCTTTATTTGGCCCAACACAAATATGATGCCATTGTCAAACTCTCAATCTCGTGACCTGAATTTTTTTTGTTCAGTTGTAGTCTACGAATTAATAAAATTGTTAATTCATTATGTTAAATTCATATTTATTAAGTTGAGAAACTTACTCAGAAACGAATATATAATTATACATTCAAACATGTTTAATTTAAACCGATATTGTTTTTGTTAGTGGTAGGGAATTAACTTGTGTATGCAATGAATAAGTAAATAAAATAGAATCAAAAAAATTGAACGCACAAAATTTAATGTGGAAAAACTTCTTAAAAGAGGATAAAAAAATCACGAGTAAAAGGATATTTCACTCTAATTGATAACTGCTAAAAGTAACATGTTTTAATCTCAATCTTAATACGTTTTTAGGTGATTGTAACGCCCAAAAAATTTAATGTTTTGTTTGTTAAAGTTTTCTAATAATTGAGTCTTTGTATTTGTGGTTAAGTGTTCTATTTATATGTTTGAGATTAGGGGTTCAAGTTTTCCCTCTTGAGAATTTTCTATTATTTTGGTTTCACCCTTATCTTTGGATTCTCAACTTAAGTTTATTTTTGGGTTAATTCATGTCAAGAATGAGTTTGTTGTTTTGATCGTTAAGTTTTAATTACTTTTTGGTCCTGTGTTCGAATCTTTGTACATGCGTTAAGGAAATATTTTTATGCTACTTGTATAAGCCTGTTAGTTTTTTTTTTTTTAGTTTGTGTTGTTTAAAAAGTTTTGTTTAAAGTTTTTTTTCTCTTTCTTTTTCTTCACTTCATGTTTTCCTTTTCTTCTTTCTTTCTTTTATTTTTTATCTTTTTCATTTTTACTTGCTTTCGTTGACTGTTATCAGGTTTAATTGGAAATTTTAAGTTCTTCTTTACGTCAATTGAAAGGTTATTGCGTAAGTTCTGTTGTTATTCTCTTTTCTCTCACGAAATTTCGTTGTTTGTTTTAAAGTTAGAAATAGTTGTGGTTTGTTTTAATCTACGTTATTGTGTGATTGGGGTTTTGTTAGGGGAAGGTCTTGCGAGAACGGTTATTCCAACGCACTGATTTCATAATTCATTATTACGTACAAGGTAATGGGTGTTTTCTGAGTTGGGTTTCTATGTCAAATTTTTTGACATAAGTTGGGGGTTGTGCGCTAATTTTAGCATTGTGTTGCGAATAATTGCTTAATTGGCTTTTTTATTACCATTTTTAGGTTTTAGACTCCTTCTAGGTGCTTTTACTTCAAAACTGTACCAGGTGTGTACCTAAAACCCAATTTTCTACAATTTTTGAACGTTGAAAAACATGGCTGTTAACGTCACATGGCCGTGTGGTAGGCTGTGTGAGCCACATGACCGTTTGACAAACCGTGTAACTCATTGTTTATGAGTTAGAGGCACACGAGCTAAGGACATGAGTGTGTGTCCAGGCCGTGCAACTCACTGTTTGTATTTTGGGTCACATGGGCTACACCAGCGTGTGTCCAGGCCGTCTAACTCACTATTTTAGATTTAGGGTCACATGGGCGTGTGCTTGTGTAAGAACCTATTTTTAGTAAAATCAAAACAGTGGTTTCAGGAACAAAAATTTGATAAGTAAATATTTATTTTATTATTATTTTAATATTTACAAGACTATGTTAGGGCCGTGTTAAAATTTTGTTAAGAAATTTCGACATTTGCATGCTTAATTAAGTGAAAAGGATAAATCGTAAAAGGTGCAAAAGTGGAGTTCTAGTAGCTAAAGGTATCAAATAGTTATGAAATTTTAAAATAAGAGGACTTAAATGGTAATAATATCATTCATAAGGTTATTGGACAATATTGGGCATGAATTAAGTTAATATTAAGGTAAATAACTAAGGTTAAAAATGTAATTAACAAATCAACTTAAAATTAAAATAAACAAAAGTGTGGTATCATCTTCCTTAAGAATTTTAACCACCTAAATTAGGGTAGGAGGAAGCCCTATCCAAGTTTTAAAATTTCGACAAGCTCATTCATTGCATGTAAGTGATATTTTGTCTCATTTTTAATGATTTTTATGTTTTTGGGATCGTTGTAGCTTAATCTAGCTAGCTTAGGGACTAATTTGCAAAAATTTTAAAGGATTACGGTTTTTCCATGAATATGTTTGCATGATTTTATGAAGTTTGATGAAATATTATGAGTCTTTGTTGTTAAATAAACAACTTTTGTAAAGTGATTTTTGATGAAAATGTCAATTAGGGACTTGTTTGTAAAAGTAGCAAAAGTACATGGTGAAATTGTGAAATGATGATTTATATGAGCTGATATGTGTTCATAATAAATTCAACTAGCATGGGTTAGGGACTAAACTGCATAAATTTTCATTTACGAGATTAAGGACTAAATTGTAAAGAAGTTAAAATATTAGGTGCAAAAATATAATTATTCAAAAGTAAGAATTTTGGACTAAATTGAATAGTATGAATAATAAATAGACTGAATTTGTATATTTAGATCAAGATAGACCTCGTATAGATTTAGATCAAGGTAAAGCTAAAGCTTTGGATTTAGATCAAGGTAAAGCTAAAGCCTTAATCGTTAAGGTAAGTTCGTATGATTATATATTGTTTTAATGCCATGTATTTATTTATATGTTAATATAATAATTTCTATGTAATTGTATGATGTAAATCTAACAAAGTTATGACGATTATCGAGCCCCGTTTGAACCTTAGGAATTTGTAAGATACAAATGAAATATCTTTAGGGTTTCCATATCTCGGGTGCTGGTCTTGAATGTCCTACCGATGGCTGAGGTCCTGTATTTGTTGCGGATACTCCACAGCTCGTGTGAGTAGGCCCATTTCATAGCTCGTGTGAGCAATGATGTAAAAGAAAGGAAAGGTTACGGTTATATATTTAGCACACTTTGTGTGAGCTATCCCACGTATCCGATGATATTCTAAACGGTTCAACGGGCATGAAAAGGAAAAGAATTGTAAGTGTTCAATATGAACATGATATTATTTATGAAAAGGATTGAAATGGTGAGTTACATTGAAAGCATGTTATGTTAAAGAAGATGGTGAATTCAAGTGAATTATGTTCATTTGTAATGGCTTACCTATGTTAAATTCATGTGGATTATATTTGAGTATGCTAACATATGTTGTTGTTGGTGCTTAGGCTTGTGCCAAGCTTATAGTTGGATTCTATTATGCCTAAATTTAGTGTTATGTAATGAAATGTTAAGTTATGTTTTATGTTTGATGAACTTACTAAGTATTATATGCTTACGTAGTTTTCTTTCCTATGTTTTATAGTTTATCGGAAGCGCTCAATCGGTTTGGAAGCTCGTTGGAGATCTATCACACTATCCAACGAATATATAGGTAGTTTTTGATGTTCTAGCCAAGTTTATAATGGCATGTATAAGGAACTTATGTTTAAAGTTTGGATTGAATGCTAAGTGTTGAATTTGGTATGTGTAAATTTGTTGGTTGTTTGGTACCATTTGGAAATGGTTGTTTTATGTCATTTATGAGATTTTGAAGCATATGAATAAGGATCCAAATGGTAAGTTTATTTTGATATGGTATGGATCAAGTATGGTATGTTTGAAATGTGGTCAATTGTGGTATGTTTTGGTATGGAACTAAGTTAACTATGTGTAGTTGATGTATGGCAAAAAATGCATATGTTTAGGTATGTTTAATGGTTTGTGATTGAGGTGCCTTATTGGCATATTGGTTGTATGGATTAATGTATAGTGAATTGGTCATTTTTATCCATGTTTTGGGTAGGTTTTGATGCTTTGGTCATATATGGAAGTGTGTTTAGGTCCACGCTTGAGGTGGGTGAAGGAAATGGCTTGATTTTGGCCAATTTCTTGTCCACACAGCTAAAGACACAGGCGTATGTCTCATCCGTGTGTGACACACGGCTATGCGATACAGTTGTGTGTCCCCTGTAGGTTTTAAAGGTTGCAAGTTAGGTAGTTACACGACCTTCCACACAAGTGTCTGAGGCTATTTCGAAAGTTACACGGCCTGGAACACAGGCGTGTGGGTTGGCCATTTGACCTAAGTCAGAGAGTTACACAGGCACAAACACGGGCTGGGACACGGTCGTGTGTCCTATTTCGATTGTTACACGGCCTGATACATGGGCATGTGTCTCAGCCGTGTGAGGCACACAGCCTGGCCACACGACCGTATGACCTCTGCAGTCTAATTTTTCTAACTTTTTCCTCAATGTTCCAAATGTTTCTAATTTAGTCCCTAATCATTTCTAAAATGTTTCTAAGGCCTCGAGGGCTTGATTAAGGGACAAAATGCCTGAATATGAATTGATTATCATATGTTTAATAAAATAACTGAAAATTTATGTTTTTACATTACATTTTAACCCTATTTTGACGACGAATTCGGGTTAGAGATGTTATAGCTTGGCGGTGTGCTAGACTGTGTGACTCACTTTTTTGAGCCACACGGCCGTGTGGGCCAAAATACTAAAATTTTTCTTATGGCCATAAGCGCCATTCGAATCGAACGTAGGCCTTCCATAGGGTCCGTATAATCTGAATTAGATTGTATAACTTGATATCCAATATTCTGAGGCTGAATAATCAATTATCTGTACGTATAATTTATGTGATAACTATTAATTGATAATGATCTGTATTATCTAATTATAAATTGTAATTGAATAACTGTATGAACATCCTTGATATTTGATATTTACATCTGCATTGGATAGGAATGGTAAAAAAGAAAGAAATTCTGGTAGTTTAATGATCTGTCGAATTGAGTGGCTAAGCCACAATTCTGTATCTAATTCTGGCGATTTATCGTATACTGATCTGGCAGCTAGTCTGTAATCACTCTAAAATGTGTCATACTGACACTAATTTGTGTGTAGGGCTGGATAAGTACCTGATACCCTATATGATGTGTTGGGATGGTCGAAGATGGTGTGTAGCAGATGGGGGTAGGAAATTGCATCTGATTCTGATTTGTTTTGCATCTGTATCTAATTTGTGCTTCTTATCTAAACTGTTACGATAAAACTGAGTATCATCTGTTTCTGATTCTGTATCTAAATTTGGGCAACTACTGTTATATCTATATTTTTGTCTTGCATATATATCGGCTACACACATTGGGTTATAAGCTCACTCTTTTTCTTGAATAAATTACAAGAAATCCACAGACTTAGGAGGCTCGGCGTGTCGGGAGCTTGGTCATCTCTCTTTTCTAGATATTTTTCTATTTGTTTAAATTTAAACTATCGCATGTTTTATTTCGTACTACGATTTGTAAATTTGGATTTCCATATTGGTTTAACTGTTGAAATGCTTTCGGTATGATGAATAATTAAATACTTAAAGGTTGGTTTTTCCTTTAAACATTTTGATGTAGCCTCCAAACTTGGTCTTAACGTCTATGTTAGATATAGGGTGTTACATTTAGTGGTATCAGAACTAGATTTACAAAACTCGGGTTGTGTTTCTGGGCTCTTATTTTTGTTAAAATGTGTTTTAAACAAAAATTTTATTCGAGTAACTTTGAAAACTGATTTTGTAAGAGACCGAATCTTCGGTGTCGAACTTGTAAGTATTTCTACTTTAGTTATCCTATTTAACTAGGAAACTACTGTAACAACTAAACTTGTGGTTTAGTAAGAGACTGTGATATGAACTGTAAAATAAGATATCTGATAGGAATTTTAACTGATTTGTGAACTTCTGGCGCTGTAGATAAGTAGATATAATGAGTTCGTGCAGTAGTCATGTACGAGGTTCGCATGGGTGTCGTGGACGCCAAGCGGAAGCTCGAGCAGAATCATCCTTTATAGGCAGTATGCCCAATCTGGAAACCAACGAGACCGTTGGTACTCCTACAGCTGAGACTGGGTCTTAGACTCCGATAGCCAGGGATGATGTACTATCCTAAGCTATGCTATGTGTGTTAGAGAGGGTCGTTGAGACCCATTTCAGATTCGATAGTCGAGGGTCGGTTACTGAATGACTATGATCAAATGGTGAAGAGCTGTTTATGGGTGTCATTGGAGTCACCCCTACAGTCGCCAAGTATTGGTTATAAGCTAGTAAGCGCATTATGAGCGACATCAACTACACTCCTGCTTAGAAATTGAAGGGTGTTGTCTCTCTACTCCGAGCTGAGGCCTATCAGTGGTGGTAGACTATTGAGTAGGGCACTCATACCGAATAAATTTCTTGGGATTTCTTCAAGAACATTTTCCAGAATAAGTATGTAGGGGCGAGCTATGTGGAGGCTCGTTGTAACACCCTAACCTATAACTGTCACCAATATAGGGTTACAGAGAATTATCAGAGTTTTCAAACTAAACGAACATAAATCTCAAATATTTCAAATCACATCAAGAATCATATTAAAACCAATTCAAAACATTCATATTTTCCCTTAAATGAGCCTTCGAGGCCCTAAATACGCGTTAGAAACAAGTCGAGACTAAATAAAAAACTCAGAGAATTTTTCGAGAAACAAGGAAAATTTTCAAAGCTGTAGGAGTTACACGGCCATGTGGCTCACACGGCTTAGGGACATGCTCGTGTTTTAGGCCGTGTGGACATTCAAAGTAGGGACACACGGCCATGTCCCGGCCCGTGCCTATACCCGTGTAACTCACTAACTTGGGTCATACAGCCAAACCACACGGCCTTGTGCTAGGCCGTGTACCCTTTGAAATAACCCCACACGCCCGTGTGCCTGGCCATGTGCTAGGCTGTGTCATAGTTTGACTTGCAACCCTTCAAAAGCTATAGGAGACACAAGGTCGTGTCACTTAGCTGTGTGTTACTCACCCGTGTGGACAAAAATTACTCAATTTACAAGCTATTTTTCTTGCCCAACATGCCATGAACCTACAACCAAATTTTCACATATATGTAAGCCAAAACTAGACACCAAATTCAAGCATAATCAATCTATAAATTTAAGGTATACAATCACTCAACCAATATGCCCATGGGGCACCTCAACTTAACATTTAATCTTGTATAAATACAATCTCAATTTGACTAAAATGTTCAACTAAACTTGAACTAATCTTACATCAATAACCAACCATTGAATTCACCTACTAAAACATACCAGTTTGTACCAAAATTTCCATTCAACAATTAGCACTGAAATGTACATATATTTCATATAAAACAAGATACCAATTCATCACATTTCCAACACATCACAAGACACTTATAGCATCTATATTTTAGATTACCATTTCATCCTTAAACATCCAAGCATCAAGGTCAAAGGTAACAACCACTTAAAGACTAAATATTTACATATCAAACTAAGTTCACAATAACACACAAAATCCTAAATACAAGCCAAGCAAATGGCAACTTCAACAACCAAAAGCCTATACATGCCATTATAACCGAACTTAAAAACATCCGTAGGTATCGATATAGCTGATGGATAGTGTGATAGATCTCCGATGATTTTCCAATCCAAATAAGCTTTCGATAACTACAAATACATAAAAATAAACACAAAGTAAGCATGTCATGCTTAGTAAGTTCATAACAAATATAGTCTAAGTTTTTTAATACATTAAACAACCACAAAGCATGTATATCCAAATTCAACATGAGAACAACTAATTCGAAAACTCATATATATATACACATTCATACTCTTAATTTCCACAAAGGTAAGCATTACCTAGCTTTCATCATAATAATGAAATTTACATTAAAAGCTCTTACCGAATCTCACATGAGGTAATAGTACGATGGTTAACACATCCTTTTTTGTAATTCGATAATTGAAGTTATCCCTTTTCATAGCTCGATAGCCGAAGCTATCCCATTTCATAATTTAATGGTTGTCACCAACCTTTTTCAATATTCGATGGTCGTCACCATCCCTTTTCATAGATCAATAGCCGAAGCCATCCTTTTTCATAGTAGGATAGCCGAAGCCATCCCTTTTCATAATTTGATGGTCGTCATCATCCCTTTTCATAATTGATAGTTGAAGCAATCCCTTTTCATTCATCGATGATCGCCGTTACGTCTTTAAATTTTTCCGTCAATACACAATTTAATATTATGCAATAATAACATTTAAATCATAATTGAAAAACACTATTTAAACGTATGAACTTACCTCGATGATAAATGTGGAAAACGAAGTCGACTAATCCGAAGCTTTTTTCTTGCCTCGATCTAAAGCCACATGTGAATTATCTTGACCTAAATGAATAATTTTAAAAAAAATTAATAATTAATCTATTCAATTCAATCCAAATTCACATTTTTTTGCAAAATTACACTTTTACCCCTAATATTTTGATTTCTTTACAACTTAGTCCTTAAACTCAGAAAAATGAAATTCATACAATTTTACCCCTACCCAAGCCTAGCGGAATGTCATATACACTTATAAAAACCTACACATTTCGTTAATTCACAAATTATACCATGAATTTTTCACATTTTTCAATTTAACCTTTAATTGATAATTTCATCAAAAATCTCTTTACAAAAGTTGTTCACCTAACAACAACTATCCATTTTCTTCCATCAAACAAAAAAAGCAACCAATATTCATTCATAGGGAAACTTAAATCCTTTAACAGTTTTACAAATTAGTCTCAGGCTAGCTAGATTAAGCTACAATAATCCCAAAAACATAAAAATATTAAAAATGAGACAAAAATCACTTACCTATAAGTAAGATGAAGTTGTCTAAAGGGTATGCTTAATAATGGGTTCCCTAAGCCCTAATTTCGGTTGAAGAATAACTTAAAGATGATAGCTTTAATTTGGTTTTATTTAATTTATCATTTATTTACCAATTTACATATATAACCTTTAATAACATTAATAATTACACAAATGCCAAGCCATATACATCCACTATTACTATTTATGGTCTAATTACCAATTAAGAAT
The DNA here is from genome assembly GCF_007990345.1 of Gossypium hirsutum. Classification (NCBI taxonomy): domain Eukaryota; kingdom Viridiplantae; phylum Streptophyta; class Magnoliopsida; order Malvales; family Malvaceae; genus Gossypium; species Gossypium hirsutum. The sequence goes on along the minus strand of NC_053424.1, from coordinate 106,185,035 downwards.
TCATACTTTAAGGTTCTATAGCTATTTAATCCTTTAGCTACTAGAGTTCAATTTTTACACTTTATACGATTTAGTCCTTTTTATCAAATTGAGCATATATATGATAAAATTTCTTGACGAAATTTTTATAAGGTACTACTATCATGATGTAGACAATAAAATAATAAAATAATTATTTTGATCAGATTTATGGTCCCAAAACCACTATTCAGATTTCATTGAAAACGGACTGATACAACTCTCCCCTTAAGGGAATTTTCGTCCCCAAAAATCTTACCATAAAAAAGGTTCGAATATTGATTTCTCATAGCTCCCTCGGGTTCCCAGGTGGCTTCTTCTATCCCGTGTCATTGCCAAAGAACCTTTGCTAAAGCTATGCTCTTATTTCTCAATCATTTAACCATTCGACTCAAATTTCGGATGGGTTCTTCACTATACAACATATCAGACTGAATCTCCACATTCGTCGGGGAGATAACATGTGAAGGATCAGATCGATACCAACGTAACGTAGAAATGTGAAAGACATTATGTATCTTTTCTAATTCTCAAAGCAAAGCTAATCGATACGCAACAGGTCTGATTCTTTCAATAATCTCATACAGCCCAATAATTCGCAGACTTAATTTTCCTTTACGGTCGAATTGAAGAACATTCTTCCAGGGCGATACTTTTAGAAACACTCTGTCGCTGACTTGAAATTCTATGTCTTTACGTTTAAGATCCGCATATGATTTATGTCGATCTGAAGTTGCTTTCAAACTATTTCGAATCACATTTACTTTTTCTTCAGTGTCACGAATCAAATCAACCCCGTGTATCTTTTTCTCACTAAGGTCAGTCTAGTATAATGATGTTCAGTATTTACGACCATACAAAGCTTCATAGGTTTCATTTTTATGCTCGATTGATAACTGTTGTTATACGCGAATTTGACCAATAATAAATATTTCTCTCAGTTACCTTCAAACTCTAATACGCAACAACGAAGCATATCTTTGAGTATCTGAATTCTTACTCAGACTAACCATCGGTCTGAGGATGAAATGCAATGTTAAAATGCAACCGCATACTAAGAGCTTCTTGTAACTTTTTCTAGAATCGCGATGTAAACCACAGATCTTTATCAGAAATGATGGAAACTGGTATCCCGTGTAATCTGAAAATCTCAGAAACGTATAATTCTTCTAATATCTCAAGGTAGTAATTTGTATGTTCCGAAATAAAATGTGTAGACTTTTTTAGACGATCAATAACAACCAAAATTGCATATTTCTTCTTCGGAGATTGGGGTAAACTCAATACGAAGTCCATTATAACTCGATCCTATTTCTATTCTGGTATCATTACTGGCTGCAATAATCCAGAAGGCACATGATGTTCAGCTTTAGCTTGTTGACATACTAAACATCTCGATACAAAATCTAAAATCTCGCGCTTTATTTCTGGCCACCAGTATATTTGTTTCAAATCCCTGTACATCTTATTACTTCCCGGATGAACAAACAAGCTACCATTATAAGCTTTGTGCAAGATTTTTTAAATGAGCTTAGAATTCTTCGGTACACAAAATTTACCTCTGAATCATAAGCAATCATCGGGTCCTATCTGAAATTTTGAATCGATAATCAACTTACACTATGCCTGTTTAGGTAGCAACTAAACATCACATTTCTGAGCTTCGTTAATCTGTTGTAAGAACATTGGTCTAGCTTTCAACTTGGCTAAGATTGAACCATCGTCAGATAATGTCAATCACGTATTCATAGCTCGCAAATAAAAAAAGATTTTCTACTCAAAGCATCACCAACTATGTTCGCTTTTCCCGGATAACAATCAATAATCAACTCATAATCTTTTAACAGTTCAAGCCATCTGCGCCGTCTCAGATTCAAATCTTTTTACGACATTAGATACTTGAAGCTCTTGTGATCGGTAAATATATGACATTTTTTGCTAAACAAATGTGTCGCCAAATTTTTAATGTAAATACAATAGCTACCAACTTTAAATCATGTGTCGGATAATTCTTTCCGTGCGGCTTTAACTATCTAAAAGCATAAGCTATTACTTTTCCTTCCTGCATCAAAAAATAGCCTAAACCATTTAAAGATACATTACTGAAAATCACAAATTATTTACCCGATTCAGGCTAAACTAGAACTGGTGTCTCAGTCAACAATGTTTTCAACTAATTGAAACTTTGCTGACATTTCTCAGACCATTCAAACTTCACATCTTTTGTAATAGTCGCCTCATCGGTGTAGCTATCATTAAGAATCCTTTGACAAATCTTCTGTAATAACCGGCCAATTCCAGAAAACTTCTAACTTTGGATACGTTTCTCGATGGTTTCCAATCAACAACTGCTGAATTTTTACTTGGATAAACTCTAATGCCTTCGGTTGATACTATATGTCCCAAAAAACCAACTTGTCGGAGCCAAAACTCACATTTGCTAAATTTGGCAGACAGTTGTTTATCACGTAGGGTTTGTAACACAATTTTAAGTGTTCAGTATGCTCAGACTCGTCTCATGAGTAAATCAAAATATCATCAATGAATACCACAACAAATATGTCTAAATATGGTCTAAAAATTTTGTTCATTAAATTCATAAATACTGCAGGTGCATTAGTTAAACCAAATGGCTTCACAAGAAATTCGTAGTGTTCGTACCTAGATTTGAATGTAGTTTTCGGCACATCCGAATCTGTAATTCGTAACTGATAGTAACTAGAACGAAGATGAATATTCAAAAATACTAGTGAACCTTTCAACTAGTCAAATAGATCATTTATTCGAGGTAGAGGATACTTATTCTGGATTGTAACCTTGTTGAGCTGACTGTAATCAATTCACAATCTTATCAATCCATCCTTTTTCTTAACGAATATAACTGATGCACCCCAAGGTGAGAAGCTGGGTCGAGCAAAACCTCTATCTATCAACTCTTGCAACTGTGCTTTCAACTCTTTCAACTCAGTAGGAGCCATTTTGTATGGTGCTATCGAGATTGGTGATGTTCCTGGTACTAATTCAATAGCAAACTCAACTTCTCTGATTGGCAATAATCTAGGTAACTCCTTTAAAAACACATCAGAATACTCGCAAACCACTGACACTAATTCAAGCTTCGATTTAGATATGTTAGAGTCCAATACGTTTGCAAGGTAAGTATCACAACCTTTTCTTACATATTTTTGCGCTAATATAGTTGAAATAAAAATAGGCATGTAACAACCTGTTTTTGGGTCAAATCAAAATAGTATTTTCGGGACCACAAATCTGAAGTAGAAATATTTATTTTATTATTTCTTTAAGGTCTACAGTATTATTGAATGATTGTGTAAAAATTTCGTTAAGAAATTTTATCAATTGAGTGTCTAATTTGACTAGAAGGACTAAATTGCAATAGGTGCAAAACTTGAGTTTTCTATGTTAAAGGTGCATAATTGCTATGAATTCTTAAATTACATGTCCTTAAATGGTAATTAAGCCATTATATCTTAGTATGGAAAAAAATGGGCATGGTTAGATAAAATTTCAAATTTTTAAATGAATGGCATTTTAGTTATTTGGTAAATAAAGACAAAAATTAACAAATAAAAGATGTCATCTTCATCAAATTAGTCCCCCATAGCTGAAAATTGCAAGAAGAAGACATAATTAGGGTTTCAGCCACTTTCAAGCTCGATTGTAAGTCTGTTCTTGCCCCGTTTTCATGATTTTTATGTTTTTAAAGTTGTCTCAACCTAATCTAGCCTTTTTAAGGACTAATTTGAAAGAAAGGTGAAGCTTAAAATTTTAATCATGTTAAACATGTATGTATTTTGATGTTTGATGGTAGAAAATGCATGTTTGTTGTTTGTTAAATGACTTTTTTAAAGTGATTTTTGGTAAAAAGGACAAATAGGGACTTATTTGTAAAAGTTTATAAAATGGGTATAAAAATGTGAATAAATGAAAAATGTGGGCTGTTATGAGTACTAGTAAGTTTTTCTAAGCTTGGGTTGTAATGAAATTGAATGAAATTTATTTTACGAGCCTAGGGACTAAAATGTAAAATGTTGAAAAGTTAGGGGCAAAAATGTAAATTTTGCCTAGTGTGTTTTTGGGTTGAATTGAACAATTTGATAATGAAATAAGTTAAATTTGGTATTATAGATCAAGAAAAATGAAGTTCGGGTCAAGATCAGGGGAAAAACAAAGTAATTGACGAATAGCTCTCTTTGGTTGTTTTTGTAACTGAGGTAAGTTCGTATTAATTGTATTTAAATGCTTTAATATTGCATGAACTGTATGATTGATTGTGTGGACGATTTGAACTCTAGGGACGAGTTCGACGACGATTCAGTAAGCAATAAATCCCGTTGAACCTTAGGAATAAATTAGGATAAAAGTGACATGTCACTAGGGTTACCATGTGTTATGTGATTATGTGATCTGGGTGTTGGTCTCGTACGTCTTACCGCTGGCTGAGTATACAGGAATATGTTGCGGTTACATGACAGCTTGTGTGAGCAGCACCGAGTAGCTACATCTTGACTGACAACTTGTGTAAGCAGTCCCATTGATTAGCTCGAGAATGAGCAATTATGTGATATGAGATTGAGGTAGCATTGGCTACATATATGGCACTTAGTGTGCAAGATTCCCAAGTGTCTGGCATTATTACTGTAACGCCCCTAACCCGAATCCGTCACCGGAATAGAGTTACGGAGCATTACCGGAGTTACCGATTCATTTATCAGATATTTCATTAATCCGATATCTTTTCTTTTCCACGTTCAAGTCTCGTATTCAAGTTATCCGGATCTTTATAAAGAAATTTGATCGTCGTTTTCATTTATTTCATGTTATAATACATTCAACTAATGCTCTAAACAAAATTATCATTTTACCCCTAAACTTTTAATTAATGACGATTTCATCCTTAGGTTAAAATAAAATAAAATTATTGCAATTTAATCCTTATTTCTAGCCTTTATTCTCACACAAATTGATAACAACCTATGAATTCTATAAAATGTCAGAATTTTCCATAATTTCAACACTTTTCAATTTAATCCTTAAAACATGTTTTTCCCTGATCTTGAGCTAAATTAATAATTTCATTCAATTTTGTAATTTAAATAATAAAATAATCCATTTCATGCAAATTGGTCATTTCTAACATTTTTTACAAAATTGCCCATAAAATTTTACTTTTATTCAATTTAGTCCATGAGCCTAAAACATACAAATTACCCATGCTAGCTGAATATTCATACATATTTTCCTCCTCCTCCTCTCCATTCCACATCCTTAATTTATATAACATGCAACAAGTAACATTATCAATAATTTCACTATTTACTTATGTATAGTCAAAATTAAGATCCACTAATTTTCCCTGAAACTAGACTTATTTATCTTATTACCATAAAATTTTCAGAATTTTTGGTTTAGCTAATAAGTACAGTTTATTCTTTAAAGTTGCCCCTGTTTTGCTGTCTGACAATTCCGACCCTTCTTCACTAAGAATTAATTATCTCATTGTACGAGATTCGGATGATGTTCCAGCTTATTTCTATTGAAAATAGACTCTTTAAGGATTTTAAACATATAAATTTAATCCCTTAATTATTTTTATCAAATTTTTGATGATTTTCCAAAGTCAGAACAGGGGAACCCAAAATCATTTTGACATTGTCTCACAAAACTTATTATATCTCATGATTTACAATTCCATTCTTACATCGTTTCTTCTATAAGAAACTAGACTCAATAAGCTTTAATTTCATATTTTATTCATCCTCTAATTAGATTTCTACAATTTTTGGAGATTTTTCAAAGTTAGACTATTGCTGCTGTCCAAAACTGTTTTAGTGCAAAATGTTGATTTTCATTCTGCCCCAAATTTCACAGTTCATACAATTCAGTCCTTACTTAATTAACCCCTCAATTAAACTAATTTTATCAATTAATACTTTTCCTAGACATTATAAGTTATTTCATAACTATTGAAATTTAGAATTTCCACATAAAACTCTAACTTCAAACTCTTTTACAATTTAGGTCCCAAACATTCACTTTCTATTCAATTCTTTCAATAAAATCAGCATATAAACAATTTAAAGCTCTAATTCTATGTCAAATCATCATATACTTCCAGCACATATTCATAGAAACTTTCAATTTCTTTCATAGAATCAAGAACTAATGAATTCAACAAATGGACCTAGTTGTAAAAGTTACAAAAACACAAAAATTTCAAGAAATAATCAAGAATTGAACTTACTTGCAGTAAAAATATGAAAAACCAGCTTAAGGGAACTCTTCCATGGTGTTTTTGCTGATGAGAATGCAGAAAAATAAAGAGAAATCTAGATAATTCCACTTTAGTCCTAGCTTTATTAAGTAAATTTTGCAATTTTGCAATTTTCCCTTAATTCCCCTTATTTTCTTGGTGATTTCATGCTCTTGCCGTCCAGCCCAAATAGACCTTGGGTCTATTTGCCTTTTAAACCCTCTTTCTTTTATCATTTAAGCTATTTAATCATTTCCCACAATTTTGCATTTGATACAATTTAGTCCTTTTTGTTCAATTAGCTATCAGTACTTTAAAATTTCTTGACGAAACTTTAATACTAACTTATTAACACTCCATAAATATTTATAAAAATATTTATGGCTCGATTTAAAATTCTCGAGGTCTCGATACCTCGTTTTCAATTTTAATTATTTTAATATATATATTTTTTAGTACATTTCACTATTTCAAAATTTTTCCTAACTTCAAATTTAACTTATACTCACTAAATTAATAATATTTCCTACTCATTAGGTTGTTACAACTCTCCCCCCCTTTAGGGATTTTCGTCCTCGAAAATCTTACCAGAAGAAGTTGCTTTCAACACTCATAAAACACCTTTACTAACTTCTCAGAATCACAATTTGATTTAACCTCGAATATCTTTTTCCATTCACCTTTGAACTCTAGAACACAATGTTGGAACATACTGTCAAAATTCTAAATTACCCTCTCAGGGATACATATATTCAGCTGATCTGTCAAATGAAAACTCTGTACCTACTGAAATGATTATACAGATCTTTCTTTGTCAAATGAACAACCATAAACTAAATAACATTTTCCTTTCCGATGTTAATGACAATCCCAATTCGAAATCTATAGTCATTCTATCTCATAACACACTAGTATTATCATTGACTGCAATAATCCTAAATGTGCTTAATGTTTGGCTTACTTGCTAACAAATAGACATCTGAACGTGAACTCAAAGATATTATGTAACGCTCGTGCAATCACTAGTACATCTAACTCACAAGAAGATAATAAAGATCTTGATAATTTCTCAAAGAAAGGCAGAAGAAAAACACTGCTTACCGACTCTGGACTTCCATCATAACAGAGATAATTTATTTCCCGCATGTATAAAACAAAATCATAATTAGTAGAAACATAAGAATAGTCTCACATAAATTTTTACCATTAACTTCATTTCCAACATATTAAAATAGAATTCCAAAAAGATGAAGAAATGACGATCATAAACCGACCAGACCAATAGGGCTTTCGTCTAACATCATAATTAACTAGCATTCTCAAAACATCAGAACTCCACCAGAGACTGAACAACCACACACATATCTCTGAGGATAAAAGAATATATAGAATACCCAGAAAAGATGATCATATTCGTTTCAACTGTAACTATCACACACAGACATCTTTACTACTCAATTATCATTTCATTTTTTTTACTAATTCTGTCATCATGAACCCCGCATCATTCCATTCACTAACGAAAACTAATTCGGGAAAAATTTCTGCAAACACATACTTCAGACATCGTATCTGAATAAGTCGACTAGCCGAGGTCAACTTTTTCTTTAACCGTGACATTACGTAATCTGAATGATCTTTAGAATAATCTGATATCTTTTTTTTTCAAAACTGTATTCACTTGTCAAACTATTTTCAACTCCGTGTGCATTATTAATTATTCCATTACTGTACTCATTAGTTTCACATTTGTGAACTTATTCAACATTTTTTTTTTGTAAATTTTCATTATAAAATACTACATTGGTAAGAGGGTGAGGTCGTAAAGCCTCTAACTGAGTTCTCATAAATACACACATATAACTTAGCGTTTATCATCAACATCATATCATCACAATTACATAATTCACTTCAAGCAAATTAACATACATGATTATGTTACACGAACTTTTCAATTATCCATTTCAAACTAGTGTACTTAAACATACATTCCATGAATTTTGAGTAAATTTACTCATAGCATTTACTTAACCAAACAAGTCAGACACATAATATCATATGAATGCCACACAAACATAGATAAGTTTATCACAATATAAACTTTCATTTCATTCACGTTTCATCATTTCTCAACTTTTGATTATCTCATTTCGTACATTGTCACATACATATCATGAACTTCTATTCTTACATTTCTAAGTTCCTTCTCATCATAAACACATTTCAAATATCTCAATATCACTAACTCATACTTCTCTTACCATATACATAATTTAAATTTAACATTTAATAATAAATAATTTGAATTATAGTAATACAATCATACGTTGAGTATGTTTGTACTCAATGGTATTACCATAATTCAAATTATAAATACTATAATAAATAATAGACATCAAACATGTAACAATATAAGTCATATGTGTTAATTATGCTTTAATTTCATATCTCGGCAATAGTCTTTCATCAAATGGCATCATATATCATCCATATTATCTTTAATCAATTCATGAACCTTTGGTTCAAGCTTTCAATCTCATATCTCTATTTCAATTCACAATTCACATTTCTTTTCATAATTCCACTTTTTCACACTTTCAATAGTTTAATCGATCAAATTCATTTGATTTTCTCATTTCATTTACTCAACCCTATTAACATAACTCGGACTTAGACGGATATATGGATCCAACCAAACACATCAGTAAGGCACATTGTGCCTAAAACGATACATAGTACCTGATCAGAATACGACACATAAGTGCCTGAAACGACACACGAGGTACCTGCTGTGACACAAAAGGTGTCTGAAATATGACACATAAAGTTCCTGATCAGAAAAGCCGAGAAATCCTGTACACTTCCAGTTCCTATGGCATGCCAATTATATCCGACTAGTCTGACAAGTTAATAGGGAATTCAATTCTCATTTCAATTTCACTTAATATTCATATTTACCCCTATTAACAAGACTCGGACTTTGTCGGATACACGGATTCCATCCAAACACACCAAAATGTCCAACCAAAACACACCAGTATAATCCTCCAAAACACACCAGTATCATATAATCCTCCCAAATACACCAGAATAATATAATCCATCCAAAACACACCAGAATAGCACAAAGTGCCTCTTTGGATAAATCCGAAGGATATAAACATCAGCATATCCAAATCTCATCTCCAAATCCCTTCTCAAAATCCTATGGCATGCCAACTATATCCGACTCAGTCCGGTACAGTTAATAGGGTATTCAATTCACTTTCCAGTTTCCAATCAATACACATTTCAATTAATCACATATTCATATCAATTTCATCACATTCCCAATCAATAAAATTTTCAAATATAACATATATCCAAAATTCTATTTCCACATCAATCACATATATCCATACAAATTTAATTCAAAATTGATACTTACCTTAAAATTTTACTTACTATACACATAAATTTAAATATAACATTTATTCATACCTTTATGAGTTCTGACTCATCATAATCTACTTTTGCTCATATATTTGAGTATCGCTTTCAACATTATCATAATTAGCTCGGTTGGGAAAGTATCTCTATCTTTAAGTAAAATAAATCTCATCAGAGCTGGAAGATATTAAATTATCTTATCACAAGTTATATAATGGCATGTATTTCTAGACTTCACATATGCTACGTTCGGTCCGAGAACCGACTAAACCTTGGCTCTGATACCAATAAATGTAACGCCCCTAACCCAAATCCGTCACCGGAATAGAGTTACGGAGCATTACCGGAGTTACCCATTCATTTATCAGATATTTCATTAATCCGATATCTTTTCTTTTCCACGTTCAAGTCTCGTATTCAAGTCATCCGGATCTTTATAAAGAAATTTGATCGTCATTTTCATTTATTTCATGTTATAATACATTCAACTAATGCTCTAAACAAAATTATCATTTTACCCCTAAACTTTTAATTAATGACGATTTCATCCTTAGGTTAAAATGAAATAAAATTATTGCAATTTATTCCTTATTTCCAGTCGTTATTCTCACACAAATTGATAACAACCTATGAATTCTATAAAATGTCAGAATTTTCCATAATTTCAACACTTTTCAATTTAATCCTTAAAACATGTTTTTCCCTGATCTTGAGCTAAATTAATAATTTTATTCATGTAATTTAAATAATAAAATAATCCATTTCATGCAAATTGGTCATTTCTAACATTTTTTTTACAAAATTGCCCATAAAATTTTACTTTTATTCAATTTAGTCCATGAGCCTAAAACATACAAAATACCCATGCTAGCTGAATATTCATACATATTTTCCTCCTCCTCCTCTCCATTACACATCCTTAATTTATATAACATGCAACAAGTAACATTATCAATAATTTTACTATTTACTTATGTATATTCAAAACTGTCTATTTGCATTATAGTCACTAAATTATTTATATCTTAAGCTACAGAACTCGAAGTTAAGATCCGCTAATTTTTCCTGAAACCATACTTACTTATCTTATTACATAAAATTTTCAGAATTTTTGGTTTAGCCAATAAGTACAGTTTATTCTTTAAAGTTGCCCCTAATCTACTGTCTGACAGGTCCGACCCTTCTTCACTAAGAATTAATTATCTCATTGTACGAGATTCAGATGATGTCCCGCTTATTTCTATTGAAAATAGACTCTTTAAGAATTTTAAAAATATAAATTTAATCCCTTAATTATTTTTATCCAATTTTTGATGATTTTCCAAAGTCAGAACAGGGGAACCCAAAATCATTTTGACATTGTCTCACAAAACTTATTATATCTCATGATTTACAATTCCATTCTTACATCGTTTCTTCTATAAGAAACTAGACTTAATAAGCTTTAATTTCATATTTATTCATCCTCTAATTAGATTTTTACAATTTTTGGAGATTTTTCAAAGTTAGACTATTGCTGCTGTCCAAAACTGTTTTAGTGCAAAATGTTGATTTTCATTCTGCCCCAAATTTTACAGTTCATACAATTCAGTCCTTACTTAATTAACCCCTCAATTAAACTAATTTTCTCAATTAATACTTTTCCTAGACATTATAAGTTATTTCATAACTATTGAAATTTAGAATTTCCACATAAAACTCTAACTTCAAACTCTTTTACAATTTAGGTCCCAAACATTCACTTTCTATTCAATTCTTTCAATAAAATCAGCATATAAACAATTTAAAGCTCTAATTCTATGTCAAATCATCATATACTTCCAGCACATATTCATAGAAACTTTTAATTTCTTTCATAGAATCAAGAACTAATGAATTCAACAAATGGACCTAGTTGTAAAAGTCAGAAAAACACAAAAAGTTCAAGAAATAATCAATAATTGAACTTACTTGCAGTAAAAATATGAAAAACCAGCTTAAGGGAACTCTTCCATGGTGTTTTTTCTGATGAGAATGCAGAAAAATAAAGAGAAATCTAGATAATTCCACTTTAGTCCTACTTTATTAAGTAAATTTTGCAATTTTCCAATTTTTCCCTTAATTCCCCTTATTTTCTTGGTGATTTCATGCTCTTGCCGTCCAGCCCAAATAGACCTTGGGTCTATTTTCCTTTTAAACCCTCTTTCTTTTATCATTTAAGCTATTTAATCATTTCTTACAATTTTGCATTTGATACAATTTAGTCCTTTTTGTTCAATTAGCTATCAGTACTTTAAAATTTCTTGACGAAACTTTAATACTAACTTATTAACACTCCATAAATATTTATAAAAATATTTATGGCTCGATTTAAAATTCTTGAGGTCTCGATACCTCGTTTTTAATTTTAATTATTTTAATATATATTTTTAGTACATTTCACTATTTCAAAATTTTTCCTAACTTCACATCTAACTTATACTCACTAAATTAATAATATTTCCTACTCATTTGTCGGATTTAGTGATCTCGAATCACTGTTTCGACACCACTGAAATTAGGCTGTTGCAATTACTCTGAGTGGTTCATAGGTATGTCAAAGATGAGATTAAGTGTAAATTCGTTACGAGATGGTACAGGTATGTAATCTAAGCTTATGATTATTAATGCGTGAAATGACTATTTCAAGGTAAGTTGTGATGGAAGTGAATTATGATCTTGAGATTATGGTAAATTATGTCATCTTATTTTATATTAGTTGCATGATTAATCTATGGTAAGGTTGTTTATTTCTTCATACAAGCTAACTAAGCTATATAGCTTACTCCGTTTTATTTTCAATGTTTTATAGTGTCACCAAGCTAGCTCGGGATTGGAGATCGTTGGAAGTCGCATCACACTATCAAACTATCCTTTGGGTACCGATGATTTTAAAACGTTTTGAGAGTATGGCATGTATAAGGACCTGGTCTTTTTGTTCTATGTGCCATTTGATTTGGCCAAATGTATTGGCTTATATTTGTTTAAGGTGATTTGGTATTTAGCCATGATATTGGCTTATTTTGGCTGAAATGGTTGTGAGCCCATTTATATAAGTATATGTGTTAATGCCTTCTTGGTTTTGTGTTTTGTAATGGGTTGCTATATTTTTATTATGGTTAAATGACTTGTTGTAAAATGGACGATGGGTCCTTGGGTGTGCTAGGAAACCTAAGTAGAATTATGCATGATGAAAGTATTCATGTTGATACTTGTGAATGTGAGTTTGGTATGAATTGATTTGGTAAATTATGCTATAGTAAATATGTTAAGTGTTGGTAATGAAAGATATGATTTAGCCTTGTTTATGGATGTTTTGGTTGCTTAAACATGCCATGGATTATGCCATTGAACTTGTGTATGTATAGATGTAAAAGAGGGTGACAAATGGCTTGGTAAATAGCCTTTATTTTGTCCACATGGGTTTAGGCTGTGTGTGACATATGGTCTACCCCATGGGCATGTGTTCTGGCTGTGTGTCCCCTGCACCTTAATTTTGAGAAACAAAATGCTCAAAATTGAGCATACGGGCGTGTGTCTTAGCCGTGTAAGGGACACGGCCTCAGGCACGGGCATGTGTCCCGACCGCGTTAAGTTTGTACCTATTTTATGAAAATATAATTTACCACACGGCCTGGCACACAGGCGGGTGACTTGGCCGTGTGACATCAATTTGTTCATGCATTGCAAAGTAGAGAGTTACACGGGTTAGGGACATGGGCGTGTGTGATCACACGGCTTGCCCACACGGGTGTGTCCCAAGCCACACGGGCGTGTGACCCCTGTTCATAGCACAAAATTTTTAGATTTTGTAAAAATTTCCTGAGTGCTCAGTTTAGTTCTGAACCACTTTCAAAGCATGTTTCGGGCCTCGTAGGCTCGTATTAGGGACTTTATGATTGAATGTGAATGTTTTTAATTTGGATGAAAATTTATGGCCCGGAATTGTATGTTTGCTCGCATTGTAAGTCTGGTAATGCCTCGTATCCTGTTCCGGTGTTGAATACGGGTAAGGGGTGTTACAAGGCAACCTACTTACACTATCCGATTCAATACGAAGTGTCTCACATATTGACCTAGGGGGTTCGATACTTTAACCACAAATTCAGTGGACTCAATAGGTAAATTCTTACTAGATACTAAATTCAGACACATATATGAATGAGTTGATCCCGGATCAATCAAAGCAATAACATCAGCGTCAAATATAGAGAAAGTACCCATAATAACATCAAGCACAGAAGCTTCCTCTTGTGCACGAATAGCGTAAGCCCTAGCTAGTGCCCATGCTTTAGCTCTCATAGCAGAATCTTTTGTTTCACTTCGGCTACTACTTGCATTTCTAGGGTTACAAGGTGGTTTATCCCTCATGGCAATGTTGCTAGGTTGAATATTCTGAGCTTTTTCTTTCTTAGATATTTTCGGGCAATCACGAATAAAATTTTTAAGAGAACCACACTTGAAACACGCCTCGTCTTTTGCTTTACACTCACAAAAATGTCGAAGTCCACACCGTTTACAATCAGGTTTATTATCCTTAAAGCTACCTAAACTAGCCACAGATGTAGCTTGCATCTTGGAACCTGCATAATGTTTGACTCGGTCTCTATCAGGGTATCTCACTGAAGTAATCGAACAACTATGATGTTCTTTCAATCTCTTTGACTGTTATTGATACGACTTTACGATCGACCTTTTTTTGAATCTCTGGCTTCAAAATCAGCTTTTCTTTTCTCTTTGATAAGCTCCTCAGCTTTATGTGCTCTGTCAATTAAAATAACAAATTCTTTTAGTTCAAGAATCCCAACTAGAAGTTTAATATCCTCATTTAATCCGTCTTTAAACCATTTACACATTGTAGTCTCGGTTGGAATACACTCCCGGGCATATTTACTCAATCGAACAACTCTCGTTCATACACTGATACTGTCATATGGCCTTGCTTAAGCTTCCGATCTAGAAATCTCTAACTAATGTGCTTTTTTCTTAACTCGCTTCGAAAGAATTCCAAGTCGATACGCTTCCTCGGCACAACTGAAATCAAAGTATTCCACCACTAATATGCTGAATCTTTTAGTAGGGATAACACACACTTTACACATTTAGATGGTGTACAAGATAACTCGTCAAAAACTTGAATTGTATTCTCTAACCAAAACTCACCTCTCTCAGGATCATCATTAACTATAGCTTGAAATTCTTCAACCCCATATTTGCGAATTATGTCTACTGGTGGCTTATTAACTCGTACTATTTCCACACATTGAGGAACAATGGGAACCAATTGGGAAACAGATAGGGGTAAAGGTTGTTGTGCCGCTAGATTCGTTCGTACGAACTCGGTAAACCACTCACTCATCATTTGGAAAAAGCTTCCTTATCTTCTCCTCCTCGGTCTTCAGATATCGGCCTCGAACCACTAGACGCTTCTGTATAAATGGAAACTTTTGCGTTACTTTTGACTTCATCGGAGTCGGCTCGGTTGGATGTCATTGCTTTAAGAAAACATGTTATAAGACAATCATGAGATATCACACTATCAAATGTTATATAATTGCATGTATAGCTAGACTCGTACACGCTACGTTCAGTCTGAGAATTGACAAAACCATAGCTTCAATACCAATAAATGTAACACCCCTAACCCGTAATCTTCGCCGGTATAGGGATATGAAGCATTATCGGAGTTTTCGGAGTTTTCAAACCAAACGAACATAAATCTCAAACATTTCAAATCACATCAATAATCATATTAAAACCAATTCAAAACATACATAGTCCCTTAAACGAGCTCTCGAGGCCCTAAATACGTGTTAGAAACAAGTCAGGTCTAAATCGAAAACTTAGAGAATTATTCAGGAAACAAAGAAAATTTTCAAAGCTGCCGGGGTTACATGGCCAAGGAACACATCCATATCTCAGGCCATGTGGACGTTTGAAGTAGGAACAGACGGCCGTGTCCCAGACCGTGCCCATACCCGTGTAAGACACTAACTTGGGTCACACGGCCAAGCCACACACTCGTATGCTAAGCTATGTTCCCTTTGAAATAACCCCACATGCCAGTGTTCCAGGCCATGTTCTAGGCCATGTAACAGCCTGACTTGCAACCCTTCGAAAGCTACAACACGGCTGAGACACACACCCATGTCTCTACCCGTGTAGACGAAAATAGGCCATTTTACAAAAATATTTTCTGGCCCAACTTGCCATGAACCTACAACCAAATTTTCACATATATGTAAGCCAAAACAAGGCACCAAATTCAAGCATAATCAAGCTATAAATTTAAGGTATACAATCATTCAACCAATATGCCCATGGGGCACCTCAAATCAACATTTAATCTTGTATAACTACAATCTCAATTTGACCAAAATGTTCAACTAAACTTGAACTAATCTTACATTAATAACCAACCATTGAATTCACCTACTAAAACATACCAATTTGAACCAAAATTTCCATTCAACAACTAGCACTAAAATGTACATATATTTCATATAAAACAAGGTACCAATTCATCACGTTTCCAACACATCACAAGACACTTATAGCTACCATTTTAGATTACCATTTCATCCTTAAACATCCAAGCATCAAGATCAAAGGTAACAACCACTTAAAGACTAAATATTTACATATCAAACTAAGTTCACAATAGCACACAAAATCCTAAATACAATCCAAGCAAATGGCAACTTCAACAACCAAAAGCCTATACATACCATTATAACCGAACTTAAAAACATCCATAGGTACCGATATAGCCGATGGATAGTGTGATAGATCTCCGACGACTTTTCAACCAGAATAAGCTTCCGATAACTACAAATATAGAAAAATAAACACAAAGTAATCATGTCATTCTTAGTAAGTTCGTAAGAAATATAGTCTAAGTTTGTGAATACATTAAACAATTACAAAGACTGTATATCCAAATTCAGCATGAGAACAACTAATTCGAAAACTCATATATATATACATTCATACCCTTAATTTCCACAAAGGTACACATTACCTACCTTTCATCATAATAATGAAATTTACATTAAAAGCTCTTACCGAATCTCAAACGAGGTAATAGTACGATGTTTAAAATATCCCTTTTTGTAATTTGATAACCGAAATTATCCCTTTCATATCTCGATAGTCGAAGCTATCCCATTTCATAATTTGATGGTCGCCACCATCCCTTTTCATTGTTCGATGGTCGTCACCATCCCTTTTCATAATGTGATAGCCAAAACCATCCCTTTTCATAATTTGATGGTCGTCACTATCCCTTTTCATAATTTGATGGTCGTCACTATCTCTTTTCATAATTAATAACCAAAGTCATCCCTTTTCATTCATCGATGATCGCCATTACGTCATTGAATTTTTTTATCAACATAAAATTTAATATTATGTCATTATAGCATTTAAATCATAATTGAAAACACTATTTAAACGTATGAACTTACCTCGGCAATAAACGTAGAAAACGAAGTCGACTAATTCGAAGCTTTTTCCTTGCCTCAATCTAAAGCCGTAGTTGGATTATCTTGACATAAATGAATAAATTTAATAATTAATCTATTCAATTCAATCCAAATTCATATTTTTGAAAATTACACTTTTGCCCCTAATGTTTTGATTTCTTTACAACTTAGTTCTTAGGCTTGAAAAAATGAAATTCATACAATTTTACCCTTACCCAAGCCTAGCCTAATATCATATACACTTATAACAACCCACATGTTTCATTAATTCATAAATTATTCCATGAATTTTTCATATTTTTCAATTTAACCCTTAATAGATAATTTCATCAAAAATCTCTTTACAAAAGTTATTCATGTAACAACAACTATCGATTTTATTCCATCAAACAACAAAAGAAACCAATATTTATTCATGGGAAAACTTAAATCCATTAAAAATTTTACAAATTAGTCCTTGGGCTAGCTAAATTAAGTTACAACTATCCCGAAAACATAAGAATTATTAAAAACAGAACAAAAATCACTTACCTATGAGCAAGATGAAGTTGCTGAAAGTTTAAGCTCAAGAATGGCTTCCCAAACCCCTAATTTCGGTTGAAGAATAACTTAAAGATGATAGCTTTAATTTGGTTTTATTTAATTTATCATTTATTTACCAATTTACATATATAACCTTTAATAACATTAATAATTACACAGATGCCAAGCCATGTACATCCACTATCACTATTTATGGTCTAATTACCAATTACGAACTCCTATTTTAAGGTTCTATAGCTATTTAATCCTTTAGCTACTAGAACTCAACTTTTACACTTTACGCAATTTAGTCATTTTTATCAAATTAAGTATGTAAATGGTAAATTTTTTTTATGAAATTTTTATACGGTACTACTATCATGCTATAGACAATGAAATAATAATAAAATAATTATTTTGACGTCAGATTTGTAGTCCCAAAACCACTATTCTGATTTCATTGAAAACGGGTTGTTAGAACTCTCCCCCCTAAGAGAATTTTTGTCCTCGGGAATCTTACCAAAAAAGAGGTTTGGATATTACTTTCTAATAGCTTCCTTAGGTTCCCAGGTGGCTTCTTCTATCCCGTGTTGTCCTCCGAGGATCGAGGTATCAAGTGCCCCCACTGAGATTCAAACTTATGGTAATCGTGGGAGGCATCTTCTGGGTGAGTGTTGGAGGAAATTAGGGGCTTGCCTCCAATGTGGGTCGATGGTGTTGGAAAAGTGGGTTTGGAAAATGAAACAAAAAATAAATTTAGGGAAAAACAAGAGTTTTAAAAATTTTCCAAAATAAGATCTTAGTTGTGATATCTAGAGTAATAAACACTTAATAAAAATTATACATTTTCAATTCGTCTAGAATGAGTGCTTCGATCGAGTAGCCTTCTTCGCTATCCTCAAGCTCACGTCTGCCGAGTGTGGGCTCGCTTCGAATTAGAAAATTTTTCCCAAAAATTATCAATGGGGTAATTTTACAATTTATCTAAACTTTTGGGTCAAGTTGTCAATAAGAAAAATATCTTTAGAAATTCTCAGGAATAATCTCTTCATAGGATTTTCTCTCTACAACTTTCTCTTGAATTCAAGTGTGTAATTAATGTCCTAAGGCTCACTTTATATATGAAGAGTTTAGAGAATTCAATTATGATTAAACTTAATGTAATGGCCTAAATTCAAAGTTATCGGAACAGTGGTTTCGTAACCACAAATCTGATTTAAAGAGAAATTTATTTCAATATTTTTTCATGAAAATTGATATGATAGGAAAATCGTATGAAAATATTGATAGAAAAATTTTACCGATTTAGTGGTTAGTTAGAAAAAGAAATTATTGAAGAAATTGGGTAAAAATAAGGTATCGGGACCTCTATATCATAAAACTGAGTCAAAAATAATTTTATAAATATTTATGAAATGTTAGTAATGTGGTATTAAAATTTCGTTAGGAAATTTTAATGTTTGGGTAGTCAATTAAATGAAAAGGACTAAATTGTAATAGTTGTAAAAGTTGCCAGAATGATTAAATAGCTTAAGAGTCTAATGAGAAAGGATTTAAAAGGGAATTAGACCCAAAATTTATTTGGGCTGGATGGCAAGGGCATGAAATCAGCAGGGAAATTGATAAATTAAGGGCAAAATTGGAATATTGCAAAATTAACTAGATAAAACTAGGACTAAATAGGAAATATCTAGATTTCTCTTCATTTCTCTTCAATTCCAGCAGCTAAAAATGCCATAGGAGGGTTCTCTAAGCTGGTATTTCATAATTTTTTCACCAAGTGAGTTAATCCTTGCCTTTATCTTGTAATTTTTATGTTTCTAAGACTTTTACAACTAGGTCCTACTAATAAATTCCTTAGTTTTTGATTTCATGGATGAAATTGAAAGTCACCATGGTTGAGTGCTGTAATTTTATGATGAAATAGAATGAAATTAAAGCTTTAATTTTAATTTGTTTATTAGATGATTTTATTAGGTAATTTCAATAGAAATTGATTTTTAGGACCTAATTGTGAAAATGCTTAGAATTAAAGTCTATTGCTGAAATTCTGATTCCTAAATGTTTTAAACTAGTTTAAGGTGATAGAATAAAATTTTAATTGATAAAAATCAGCTCAATTGAGAGGCTAATTGAGTAGGGACGAAATTATCATTTATTAAAAGCTTAGGGGAAAAATGGTAATAAACAGCTTGCACAAAAACAGTTTGGACAGCAGCAGTAGACTAACTTTAAAAAATCACCATATATTGTATAAATCGAATTAAAAGATGAGAAAAATATGGAATTAAAGCTTATTGAGTCTAGTTTCTTATAGAATAAATAGTATAAGAAATGGATTTGTAAATTTTGCGATATATTGAATTTTGTGAGACAAGGTCAGAATGAATTTGGGCTCCCCTGTTCTGACTTTGAAAAATCATAAAAATTTGAATAAAAATAATTATGGGCTTAAATTTATATATATAAAATTCTTAATGAGTCTATTTTTAAGAGAAACAAACAAGAACATCATTTGAATCCTTTATGAAGAGATAATTAATTTTTAGTGAAGAAGGGTCAGAACTATCAGACAGCAGAACAGGGGTGAATTTAAAGAATAAACTGTACTCATTGGATAAACAAAAAATTCTGAAAATTTTATGGTAAGAAAATATATGAGTCTAGTTTCAGGAAAAATTAACGGATCTTAATTTTGAGTTTCGTATCTCGAGTTATAAATAATTTAGTGACTATGACTCAAATAGACAGCTTTGAATAAACTATAAATAATAATAGTTGAATTATAGAGAATGTTGCATATGAACATGAAATGTATTAAATTGATAATTAAATTTATTTATTTAGATCCAGAGGATTCAAATACGAAGCTAGATCGAGGAAAGGAAAAAGTTCAGGATTAGTAGATTTTTGTACACGAACAAGTATCAAGGTAAGTTCGTGTAACTTGAATTATATTCTTAAATTGCTTGAGATTGTATGTTATTGATGTGAATATGATTTGAATGTTCATTGTATGAAAATTAATGAAACATTGGTATATTTGATAAAAAGGGGAAGAAATCCTGGTTGAATGAAAGGAAATTTCGATGGATCTCTGAAAAGGAATTGACGGTAAAAAGGATCTAGCCCGGACGGGTGATCCTATCCTGATATAGCCCTCCCGAAGAATATGTGGAAAATGGATTTAGCCCGGACGGGTAATCCAAATTAGGGTCTGAATTTAGCCTGGACTGGTAATCCAGATCCAAGCTCATTAGAGTAATTGTCGTTGCAGGGGATTTAGCCTGGACTGGTAATCCCGACAATACTCTATGAGTTTATATTGCAAGGGATTTAGCCTGGACTGGTAATCCCGCTACAAGGATGAGGTTCGCAGGAGTGTGCTCTCTGAAATGGAAATGTGCGTACATGAATATGAATTGACGGACCCTGAAATGTACATTAAAAGTGTACCTCTGAAAATCCATCGAAATTTCGAGAAATTCAACGGGATAAATATGAAAAAATAATAGAGTACATTAATTATGATATATATTATTATTGACAGATGGAAATTATTATACTAACTTGAATGTTGAGTTGTGCATATTAGGGTAATAATGCATTGAATGGTTTTTATTGTATTGTATTGAAAATATAAGGTAAGTATAATTCTTGTTACATGAGCTTACTAAGCACAAAGTGCTTACCCCGTTTCCTTTTTCCCTATTTTGTAGTGTTAAGAGCTCGGAGGTCGGATTTGGTCGGAGACACATCACACTATCAACCTCAGGATTTCGGTATATAAATAAACTTTATTTTGGAAATCAATGGCATGTATAAGCTAATAAAGTAAATGTTAACGTGAAATGAATGTAAAGTTAGCCATTAGTATGGTTAACAAACCTGGTTTTGGGTATGTGATGACGTTATTTTATAAATATGCATGAATTTATCTTGGAAATATGTTAAATTGGATTGGTTGATGTGGATTGTTTTTGGTTTAAAATTTCAGGCAAGGTTAGATATCTATAAAGGGGTTATATTGAGTTAAAAAAAATTAATTCGTAAACTCTGGTAATACTTCGTACCCTATTCCGGCAATGAATACGGGTAAGGATATTACATTTATTGGTATCAGAGCTATGGTTTAGTCGGTTCTCGGACCGACATAGTAAATACGGGATTAGCTATATATGCCAATTAAATTATTATTGATAGTGTGATATCTCCTGACCATTTAAAATGTGTTTTTCTTATAGTAAATGTCTACCGACCGAGCTCAATTTGAGGAAGCTGGGAGTTATGCTCCGGCTTCAGTACAAAGAGAAGAAACTAGCAGTATAAGGCCCGAGACAGAAGGTCGATGGAAGGAGGCAAAAATAGCCTTCTTTCAAATGATGAATGAATAGTTTAATCAATACTTAAGAACTAACCCTGTAGTGCAGCAAGTTCAAGCTCCCCCTCCTGCTCCTCCACCGGTTCCCGAAATCCCACAGGGTACAGGTACTGAATCTGTCAGAAAAGGGAAAGCTCCAGTAGATAAAATTCGAAAATATGGGGCCGAAGAATTTCGAGCAGCAGTTGATGATGATTCCGAACGAGCTGAATTCTGGTTAGAAAACACTACTCGGGTTTTGGAGGAATTATCTTGTACACCAGAAGAATGTCTGAAATGTGTCGTCTCACTGCTAAAAGACACAGCTTATCATTGGTGGAATACTAAAGCTTCAGTTGTTCCGAAAGAAGAAATTACATGGGAGTTCTTTCAGAATGAATTTAAAAAGAAATATATCAGCCAGAGGTTCCTTGATCAGAAAAGAAAAGAATTTCTTAAGCTGAAACAAGGCAATAGATCGGTATCTGAGTATGAAAGAGAATTTGTTCGATTAAGTAAATATGCTCGAGAATGGGTACAGTCAGAAGCTGAAATGTGCAAAAGATTCGAAGAAGGGTTGAATGAAGACATTAAGCTACTGATCGGAATTCTTGAAATTCAAGAGTTTGCTACATTGGTAGAGAAACTTATAAAGTAGAAGAATTGAGCAAAGAAAAGAAACAGGCTGAGAGGGAAGCTCGAATTTTTAGTAAAAGACCGATGGGAAAATCCCAGTTTTCTGCTCCAAAGAAATTGAAGAAGTATCAGGATCGTTCTACCTCAGCCACTGGGTATTTGGATAGAGAGCGAGGTTCTCAACGCACTAATCCAAGACCTTCCACTCCATCAGTGGCCAGTGTTGGCAGTGTTGGCACTCCTAAGCCGATATGCCAATATTGTAATAAAATCCATTTTGGTGAATGCCGATTTAAGAGTAGGGCTTGTTACCGATGTGGTTCTCTCGACCATTTCCTTAGAGATTGTCCAACAAGGGGTGAAAAAGAAGCTGAGCAGATATCAAAGCTAAGTAATCCAATTTCGAGGGGCAAACCACCTCGACCATCTGGTAATATCAGTGGTAGTCGAGGAGCTATGAAAGATATTGCAGGTAGGTCTGAAGCACGAGTACCTGCTAGGACATATGCCATTCGTGCCAGAGAAGATGCCTCAGCACCTGATGTTATCACTGGTACATTTTCTTTACTTGATACTGATATTACTGCATTGATTGATCCTGGTTCTACACATTCATATATATGTGTTAAACTTGCAATTATTAAAAATTTATCTGTTGAACCTACTGAATTTGTGATTAAAGTCTCGGACCCCCTGGGTCAGTCTATTTTGGTGGATAAAATTTGTAAAAATTGTCCACTGATGGTAAGAGGTTATTGTTTCCCGGCTGATTTGATGTTACTGCTTTTTGATGAATTTGACGTGATATTGGGCATGGATTGGTTAGCCCAAGCATGATGCAGTAGTAAATTGTAGACGGATATATATTGTGCTAAAATGTCAGAATGGAAAGTTGCTCTGGGTTAAATCTAATCAGATAGAGGGGTTATCTGATGTGATTTCAGTAATGACTGCATAGAGGTATGTCAAAAAAGGGTATGATGCTTACTTGGCTTATGTACTTGACACCAAGGTATCTGAGTCAAAGATACAGGCAATACCAATAGTATGTGAATTTTCTGATGTGTTTCCAGAGGAATTACCAGGGTTGCCACCAGAAAGAGAAGTGGAATTTTCTATAGATTTGATTCCGGGAACTACTCCGATCTTCATAGCTCCGTACCGGATGGCTCCTACAGAATTAAAGGAGCTAAAGACACAGTTGCAAGAACTTGTTGACAGGGGTTGTCCGACCGAGTCATTCACCTTGGGGTGCTCCGGTTCTGTTTGTGAAAAAGAAAGACGGGTCTTTGAGATTGTGTATCGACTACCGGCAGCTTAATAAAGTAACCATAAAGAAGAAGTACCCGTTACCCCGGATTGATGATTTATTTGATCAACTGAAAGGTGCTACTGTGTTTTCAAAGATTGATCTTCGATCAGATTATTATCAGTTACGGGTAAAGGAGTCAGATGTGCCAAAAACAGCCTTTAGAACCAGGTATGGGCATTATGAGTTTCTGGTTATGTCGTTTGGGCTAACTAATGCACCTGCAGTATTCATGGATTTTATGAACCGGATATTTAGACCGTACTTAGATAGATTTGTAGTAGTATTCATTGATGATATTTTGGTTTATTCTCGGGATGAAGAATAACATGCAGAACATTTGAGAATTGTGTTGCAAATTCTGCGAGAGAAGCAGTTATATGCTAAATTCAGTAAATGTGAATTTTGGCTCCGAGAAATGGGTTTTCTTGGACATATTGTATTTTCCGAAGGCATCAGGGTAGATCCAAGTAAAATCTCAGCTATTGTCAATTGAAATCCACCAAAGAATATATCTGAAGTTAGAAGTTTCTTGGGTTTAGCTGGTTATTATCGGAGATTTGTACAGGGATTCTCTATGATAGCTTCTCCGATGACTCGATTATTGCAGAAAGATGCAAAGTTCGAATGGACTGATGAATGTCAGCGGAGTTTCAACCAATTGAAAGATCTACTAACAAAAGCACCTGCATTAGTGCAGCCTGAACTGGATAAGGAATTTGTTATTTACAGTGATGCCTCATGAAATGGTTTAGGTTGTGTTTTGATGCAAGAGGGTAAAGTAATAGCCTATGCTTCAAGACAACTTAAACCATATGAAAGAAATTACCCAGTACATGATCTTGAATTAGCTGCTATTGTATTTGCGCTGAAGATATGGCGGCATTACTTGTACGGTGAGAAATGTCATATTTTTACTGATCATTAAAGCTTGAAATATTTGATGACACAGAAAGATTTGAATTTGAGACAGTGCAGGTGGCTTGAACTGATAAAGGACTATGATTTGGTTATTGATTACCATCCGGGTAAAGCTAATGTTGTAGCTGATGCTTTGAGCTAGAAATCTCTGTTTGTTTTACGTGCTATGAATACCCGGTTGTCACTGACTGGTGATGGTTCAATCATAGCTGAATTGAAAGCTAAACCAACATTTTTACAGCAAATATGTGAAGCTTAGAAGAATGATGAGAAGTTACAGGTTAAACGGGCACAGTGTGAGTCAGGTAATGATTCTGAATTTCAGATTGGTTCTAATGGTTGTTTATTATTCAGAGGTAGCGTATGTGTACCTCAGAATTCAGAGCTTATACAGAAGATTCTACGCGAGGCTCACAGCGGTACTATATCTGTACATCCGGGGAGTAATAAAATGTATAATAATCTGAAAAAGATGTACTCGTGGTCGGGAATGAAACGTGATATCTCTGAGTTTGTATCAAGGTGTTTAATATGTCAGCAAGTTAAAGCTGAACATCAGGTACCTTCGGGATTACTTCAGCCAATTACTATACCAGAATGGAAATGGGAAAGAATTACTATGGATTTTGTATCGGGGTTACCTTTATCTCCGAGGAAAAAGATGCTATTTGGGTGATTGTTGACCGATTGACAAAGTCAGGTCACTTTATTCCGGTACGTATGGATTATTCTTTAGATAAACTAGCTGAACTGTACATATCTGAGATTGTCAGGCTACATGGAGTGCCTGTCTCCATTATATCAGATAGAGATCCCCGATTTACGTCTCGTTTCTGGGACAAATTGCAAGAAGCCTTGGATACTCAGTTGTATTTCAGCACTGCATTTCATCCTCAAACAGATGGTCAATCTGAGCGTGTAATTCAAGTATTGAAAGATATGCTCCGATGTTGTATACTAGAGTTTGAAGGTAATTGGGAGAGGTATCTACCTTTGATTGAATTTGCTTACAACAATAGTTATCAGTCGAGTATTAAAATGGCTCCGTATGAAGCTTTGTATGGTAGAAAATGTAGAACAATGTTATATTGGATAGAGCTCAGTGAAAGGAAGATACATGGGGTTGATTTGATCCGGGAAACAGAAGAAAAAGTAAAGGTTATTCGATATAGTCTAAAAGTAGCTTCCAATCGTCAAAAATCATATGCCGACCTTAAACGAAAAGAGATTGAATTTCAAGTCGGTGACAAGGTATTCCTGAAAGTGTCTCCTTGGAAGAAAGTTCTTCGATTCGGTCGAAAGGGTAAACTGAGTCCAAGGTTTATCGGGCCATATGAAATCATAGAAAGAATTGGATCGGTCGCTTATCGATTGGCATTACCACTGGAACTTGATAGAATCCATAATGTTTTCCATGTATCTATGTTACGACGATATCAATCAGATCCTTCACATGTTATTTCTCCGACAGAAGTGGACATTCAACCGGATATGACTTACAGTGAAGAACCGGTCAAGATATTGGCACGGGAGACAAAAAAGCTTAGAAATAAGAAGATAAATTTGGTGAAAATATTGTGGCAAAAGCACGGGATTGAGGAAGCGACATGGGAACCGGAGGAGGCAATGAGGAAACAATACCCAAATCTCTTTACTGGTAAGATTTTCGAGGACGAAAATCCTTAAAAAGGGGAGAGTTGTAATGGCCTAAATTCAAAGTTATCAGAATAGTGGTTTCGTAACCACAAATCCGATTTAAAGAGAAATTTATTTCAATATTTTTTCATGAAAATTGATATGATAGGAAAATCGTATGAAAATATTGATAGAAAAATTTTACCGATTTAGTGGTTAGTTAGAAAAAGAAATTATTGAAGAAATTGGGTTAAAACAAGGTATCGGGACCTCTATCTCATAAAACCGAGTCGAAAATAATTTTATAAATATTTATGAAATGTTAGTAATGTGGTATTAAAATTTCGTTAGGAAATTTTAATGTTTGGGTAGTCAATTAAATGAAAAGGACTAAATTGCAATAGGTGTAAAAGTTGCTAGAATGATTAAATAGCTTAAGAGTCTAATGAGAAAGGATTTAAAAGGGAATTAGACCCAAAATTTATTTGGGCAGGACGGCAAGGGCATGAAATCAGCAGGAAAATTGATAAATTAAGGGTAAAATTGGAATATTGCAAAATTAACTAAATAAAACTAGGACTAAATAGGAAATATCTAGATTTCTCTTCATTTCTCTTCAATTCCAGCAGCTGAAAATGCCGTAGGAGGGTTCTCTAAGCTGGTATTTCATAATTTTTGCACCAAGTGAGTTAATCCTTGCCTTTATCTTGTAATTTTTGTGTTTCTAAGACTTTTACAACTAGGTCCTACTATTAAATTCATTAGTTTTTGATTTCATGGATGAAATTGAAAGTCACCATGGTTGAGTGATGTAATTTTATGATGAAATAGAATGAAATTAAAGCTTTAATTTGTTTATTAGATGATTTTATTAGGTAATTTCAATAAAAATTGATTTTTAGGACCTAATTGTGAAAATGCTTAGAATTAAAGTCTATTGCTGAAATTTTGATTCCTAAAGGTTTTAAACTAGTTTAAGGTGATAGAATAAAATTTTAATTGATAAAAATCAGCTCAATTGAGAGGCTAATTGAGTAGGGACGAAATTATCATTTATTAAAAGCTTAGGGGAAAAATGGTAATAAACAGTTTGCACAAAAACAGTTTGGACAGCAGCAGTAGACTAACTTTGAAAAATAACCATAAATTGTATAAATGAAATTAGAAGATGCAAAAAATATGGAATTAAATCTTATTGAGTCTAGTTTCTCATAGAGGAAATAGTGTAAGCAATGGATTTGTAAATTTTGAGATATAATGAATTTTGTGAGACAAGGTCAGAATGAATTTGGGTTCCCCTGTTCTGACTTTGAAAAATCATAAAAAATTGAATAAAAATAATTATGGGCTTAAATTTATATTTCTAAAATCTTGAATGAGTCTATTTTTAAGAGAAACAAACAAGAATATCATTTGAATCCTTTATGAAGAGATAATTAATTTTTAGTGAAGAAGGGTCAGAACTGTCAGACAGCAAAACAGGGGTGAATTTAAAGAATAAACTGTACTCATTGGATAAACAAAAAATTCTGAAAATTTTATGGTAAGAAAATATATGAGTCTAGTTTCAGGTAAAATTAACGGATCTCAATTTGGAGTTTCGTATCTCGAGTTATAAATAATTTAGTGACTATGACTCAAATAGACAGCTTTGAATAAACTATAAATAATAATAGTTGAATTATAGAGAATGTTGCATATGAACATGAAATGTATTAAATTGATAATTAAATTTATTTATTTAGATCCAGAGGATTCAAATACGAAGCTAGATCGAGGAAAGGAAAAATTTCAGGATTAGTAGATTTTTGTACACGAACAAGTATCAAGGTAAGTTCGTGTAACTTGAATTATATTCTTAAATTGCTTGAGATTGTATGTTATTGATGTGAATATGATTTGAATGTTCATTGTATGAAAATTAATGAAACATTGATATATTTGATAAAAAGGGGAATAAATCCCGGTTGAATGAAAGGAAATTTCGATGGATCTCTGAAAAGGAATTGACGATAAAAAGGATCTAGCCCGGACGGGTGATCCTACCCTGATATAGCCCTCCCGAAGAATATGTGGAAAATGAATTTAGCCCGGACGGGTAATCCGAATTAGGGTCTGAATTTAGCTTGGACTGGTAATCCAGATCCAAGCTCATTAGAGTAATTGTCGTTGCAGGGGATTTAGCCTGGACTGGTAATCCCGACAATACTCTATGAGTTTATATTGCAGGGGGTTTAGCCTGGACTGATAATCCCGCTGCAAGGATGAGGTTCAACGGGATAAATATGAGTTTAAATGTGCGCACATGAATATGAATTGACGGACCCGAAAATGTACACTAAAAGTGTACCTCTGAAAATCCATCGAAATTTCGAGAAATTCAACGGGATAAATATGAAAAAATAATAGAGTACATCAATTATGATATATATTATTATTGACAGATGGAAATTATTATACTAACTTGAATGTTGAGTTGTGCATATTAGGGTAATAATGCATTGAATGGTGTTTATTGTATTGTATTGAAAATATTAGGTAAGAATAATTCTTGTTACATGAGCTTACTAAGCATAAAGTGCTTACCCCGTTTCCTTTTTCCCTATTTTGTAGTGTTATGAGCTCGGAGGTCGGATTTGGTCGGAGACATATCACACTATCAACCTCAGGATTTTGGTATATAAATAAACTTTATTTTGGAAATCAATGGCATGTATAAGCTAATAAAGTAAATGTTAACGTGAAATGAATGTAAAGTTAGCCATTAGTATGGTTAACAAACCTGGTTTTGGGTATGTGATGACGTTATTTTATAAATATGCATGAATTTATCTTGGAAATATGTTAAATTGGATTGGTTGATGTGGATTGTTTTTGGTTTAAAATTTCAGGGAAAGTTAGATATCTATAAAGGGGTTATATTGAGTTAAAAAAAATTTAATTCGTAAACTCTGGTAATACTTCGTAGTCTATTCCGGCAATGAATACGGGTAAGGGTATTACACTTAATCACTTGAATATTAAATTAATATAATATTTATCAAGATGAATATTAGGTTAAATTTAATATTAAATCCTATTAAAATAATAAAATATTTATTATAAGATCAAAATTAAATTAAATTTAATATTACAATAATCACTTTAATATTAAATTAATAAAATACTATTAAGATAAATATTAAATTTAATTTAATTTTAAACAATTAAAATAATATTATTTTTGGAATAATTAATCTGAAATCAAATTTTCTAATAGAAGCCCAGTAGAAGTGTAACTTTTGAACTGATCAACCACCGATTACCAACTGTCGTAGGTCATTGGGATGATACCGTGTTCGGTGATCTAGTTTTGACACCCTTACAACACCCCGAGTCGATTCGACTGTTGCCAGTTCGGTCTAGCCACCAATTGGACTGGTGGCCCAGTTTCACATACCGAGCTTGATTCGACCAATTTTTGAGTATTGGTCTCGATTTTGGATTCCCGAGCTCAATTTACAATATCATGTCCAATTTTCAAGTTCAATTACCCATTAGGCCAATTTTCTGACTTGAAAATTAACTTCTAAAAATATCATATTAATTTTAATTAATTTGATTAATTTAATTTTACTTGATCAAAGTTATTTTCCAAGTTGTAGAATTTTCTTTTGATTCAAATGCAGTCCTAATCAAGCTTTTGTTGAGCTAGCAGAGAGACCAATCGGACATATACAATTAGGCTTTAGTGATTGCAATTATGTCTAGAAGTGTCGTTACAATAATTCGCAATTACTTAATCATGGAGTCAATCCACAATAAGTACTATGATTGAAAACTCCTTATTGTGTACTCTTTACGAAAGCAATTCATCTAACTTTTTTGTCTAATGACCTCGTCATGTGTATGTTACCCTCATATGATATCCTTGATTCCTTTGAGTTATATCCGTTCACTCAATACAATCCTATTTTATTTCATTGTCACTATTATGTCTTCTTAATGATTGATATAATCACTGTCAATAAATGACTGTGATAAATTGCTCGTTCGACAACTAGCAACCCGTGGCCACATTTCATATTTATCAATCCACACAATGCCAATAAGAAGGTATCATTAAATCTTTATTTGAGCTATGAATTCCATTGTTGCTAGTAAAGTCATGCCATACACAATTCATGTACCCAACATACCGGTTATAGGCCTAATCATCTTTAAAGCATAAGTCTCCATTTATATCAAAGCATATGAGTTGCATACGCATGGTCAATGACTAACTTAGGGTTTAGGGAAATCACACTATTAATGTCACAAGTGAATTATTTCACAAACGGATTCAAAATTAATTCATCTTAGGTCCAGTCCAGTGTATCATTCTACCAATAAATACATCTATGTCTCTACTCGTGGAGTTAGCTGCTCCGATAGCCAAGACTAACCATCTTCTCAATTGGAATTGTAAACAACATAATAATCCTTCTTAGTATTTGAATCAAATGCTCACTTTGATTCTTTTACGAGATTACGGACTCATTTAAATTATCTACTGAAGTAAGTTGTCTTTCTCGTATTGTAAACATTCTTTACAAATGCCACTTATATTCAGTTTGAACTTTAGACAATCAATGAGCTAATATTTTCTTGTCACAATTTTGCTATGCATGTAAAATATAGAAGACAGAAAATATAAAAGACATAATTGTGAAATGTAAAATTAACTTTATTGATAATACTCTAGAACGTCATATTTTTATGTGCTAATTATATATTTATTTTGAGTATGATGTTACTAATTTGGGCTATTTACGGTCTTTTATCTTTTAGGGACTAAATTGGAGGCAAGAGAAAATTTAAGGGTAAAAAGTAAAAATTTGAATATATAATGGGCCAACATGCAAAGAAAGAGAAAAGTGGTGCCAAAAATGCAAACATGGAAGACCCAAGGACTACAATGCAAAAGAATAGATTTTATAGCACAAGACTATTTTAATTTCAATTATATTAGGATAATTATTAAGGATTTTTATTTAGATTTAAATTTTAGGATTTATTTTCATTTATCTTTATTTATCTTTAATTATCTTTATTTATTTGTATTTATCGTTTAGAATTTTATTAGGAATAGACTAGGTTTTCTAATACTATAAATAAGGGATGGACTGGCACATATTTGACATCTCTTTTTCTGTAATCACTCCCTCTCCCAAAAACTCTGTCTTTTTGTTCTCTCCATATTTTCTTCAATAAAAATCCCATATCTATTTTATCTATTTCTTCCCCAAAAACCATAAGCCACTAAACCAATCTAGCCGAAGGTTGTCAAAATTCCCCAAAAAAGACTCATGAGGCTTAGAATCCGGGCTTAGCCTTCTCAACAGGGTATTCATCGCTTCTCCGTATTACGGGGCTGACGCTTCCATCCATTTCCCTTAATAGGT
The DNA here is from genome assembly GCF_007990345.1 of Gossypium hirsutum. Taxonomy (NCBI): domain Eukaryota; kingdom Viridiplantae; phylum Streptophyta; class Magnoliopsida; order Malvales; family Malvaceae; genus Gossypium; species Gossypium hirsutum. The sequence goes on along the minus strand of NC_053424.1, from coordinate 106,153,006 downwards.
GATCTTTTCAACTTGTGCAAGGAACGGCCGCTTTGTACGTTTTGGGAAGATTGCACAGTCGGTTCGTTGGCTTTCTGCGTCAAATGTTGACAAATCCAAGAGACAAAACGGTGTGGTATTCGCCGTTGGGAAGTGGTGATCTAGCAGAAGATAGTCCCACAAAAGCGATTATTGGCTAGAGTCAGGTTCAGTCAAATCTTAAGTCTAAATCTTTAAAGCTGGTGGTCGTAGGCGTCCTCTTCCACTATAACTGGCTTATCTTGCTCGAAAAGGGTTATTTAAAAGTCAAGGATTGAACCCAAGGTGGAACGAGACAACCAGAGGCTGGAATTTCGCCACATAAGAAACTTTCTTTATTTTCAAACTTTGTTTATTATTTTTCCATTTTAACTTCTGCAATCTATTTAACTTCACAATTTCAATTCACTTTAAATTTTGTTTTTATTTTTTTTCCAGATTTTTAATTCTATTTTTTTTTATTTTTCAGGAACGCAGGTTTTCTTGGCCAAGAAATTGTCCATGATTTCAAGAAATGAGGATTCGACCCTACTTCCCCTTTACTATTATTCTTACTATTATTTTTACTATTTTACAGGGAATAGGATATTTTTGGTGCTCTCAATGACGCATCAAATTTATTTATTTATTCATCGTTAAAATAAATCGAAAACAGTTACATGTATGCTACAATATAAGCAAATTTCCCAATAGATGGAGCACCGCGTTCGGGACTGTGCTCATCGATTTGATCAAGTACTAGCTTCTGCACAGGCTCTAGCTCTAGGTCCTGTTCAACCTCCGAGAGTGGATCAACAACCATCTAGGGGTCGTGGTATGGCCAGGGGTAGTATCAATTCTAAAAGAGGTTAGAGAGCATTGAGTAGAGGTGCGATTAAAACTAAGGCACGACAGCCTGCTCTTATGTACGCGGCGTGGCGCCACGAAGATAGAGACAATACCGATGTTATAACGGTACGTTCTTTATTCATACTATTTCATACTTTTCTCTGATTGATGTTGGATCTACACGTTCATACGTATCTAGCATTATATCTATAGATTTGGGTATATCTACTGAGTGTACTACTAAAGTGATTTCTATAATTATAACCTTGGGTCAGTCGATTCGAGTCGATAAAATATATAGATGGGTTCCATTAAAGACTCAGGGCATTGTGTTTCCAGCTAGCTTAATAGAATTACCATTCGGCGAGTTTGATCTGATTCTGGGAATGGATTGACTCGTGGAACATTAAATTAGTTTAGCTTGTGCCTCTAAGCGGGTTACTTTAAGATCGGACGAGGTTCTGAGAGGTTCCAAGGCATACCTAGCCTTTGTATCTGATTTTGGTTCTAAAAAGCTTTCTGTTAAGAATATTAGAATTGTGACACTTTTCGGACATTTTCCTTGATGAGTTGTCAAGAGTACCTCTAGAAAAGAAACATGACTTCGGTATTGAACTGTTACTAGGTAATGCTCCGGTGTCCATTGCTACTTACCGCTTGGCACCAAAAGAGCTTATGGAATTAAAAGCCCAGCTTCAAAAACTTCTTGATCGAGTGTTCATTCGATCGAGTGTGTCCCTATGGGGAGCAATGGTTCTATTTGTTAAGAAAAAAGCCAGCACGATAAGAATGTGTATGATTATCGTTAGCTGAATAAGTTTACGGTAAATAATAAATATCTGCTTTCGAGATTTAATGATATTTTCTATCAATTTTGTGGGACATCTATATTCTCCAAAATTGATCTCCATTCTGGTTACCATCAGCTCAAGGTTAAGGGGACGGATGTGTATACTACTGCTTTCAGGACTCGTTATGGGCATTATGAGTTCCTGGTCATGTCCTTTAGTTTAATGAACACTTCAGCTATGTTTCTGGATTTGATAAATTGAGTATTTCAGCCGTATTTAGATCAGTTCATTGTAGTCTTCATTGAAAATATTCCGGTTTATTCTAAAACTAAAAATGAGCAATATGAGCATTTTCGGATAGTTCTTCAAATACTCAGTGAGAAACAGTTGTATGCTAAGTTTAGCAAATGTGAGTTCTAGTTGCAAAAGTTTACCTTTTTGAGGCATGTTGTGTCTTCCGAGAGGATTTGAGTTGATCCTAAGAAAATTGAGGCTACAATCGAGTGGAAACAGTAAAAAAAATGTATTTGAGATCCATAGTTTCCTTGGGTTGGCAGGTTACTACTAAAGGTTTGTTGAAAGGCTCTCTCTTATCGTAGCTCCCCTGACTTAGCTGTTGCGTAAGAACGCTTCATCTATGTGGGCTGATGAGTAACAGACGAGCTTTGAAAAGCTAAAGTCTGTTCTAACACAGGCAACTGTTTTGGTACAACTTGAAGCTGATAAGGACTTTGTTATCTATAGTGATGCTTCACACGTAGGGTTGGGATACGTTCTGATGCAGGATAGAAAGGTAATGGCTTATGCGTCTCAACAGCTTAAGTCGCACAAGGGAAACTATCATACGTATGACTTCGAGTTGGTTGCAGTTATCTTTGCTTTAAAATTTTGGAGGTACTATCTGTATAGTGAGAGGTATGTCATTTACACCGATCACATGAGTCTCAAAAATCTGCTAACTCAGAAGGAGTTGAACATTAGGTAGTGTAAATGGGTTGAGTTGCTTAAGGATTATGATTGCATGATAGAGTATCATCCCAATAAAACTAATATTGTGGTCGATACTCTTAGTCATTAAGCGATGATTAATCTGAGAGAAATGTGCGCTCGTTTGAGTTTGTTTGACAATAGTAGTCTTCTGGTTGAGTTGCAGGTTAAGTCGAATTGGATTGATCAAATTATAGCTAAAGTAAAATGACTAGTCTTAAGTTTCTCATTTTCGTCAAATTGAGGGTGGTGAGACTTCTGATTTTGGACTAAATAATGATGAGATTCTATGTTTTAGCAGTCAAATCTATGTGTCTAATGATGTTGAGTTGATGCAATCAATTCTATGAGAAGTACATAGTAGTCCTTATGCTATGCATCCTGGTAAGAATAAGATGTACAGAGATATTTGTGAGCTTTACTGGTGGCCTAGTTTTAAATGAGAGGTAACTATTTTTGTTACTCATTATCTGACATGTTAGAAGGTTAAGACGGAGCATTAACTACCTGCATGTCTGCTACAACTGGTTAAGATTCCTCTTTGGAAGTGGGATCATATGATTATAGGCTTCGTTAGTGGACTACTTTTGACACCTACTAAACAGGATTCAGTTTGGGTCATCATTGATCATTTGACTAAGTTTGCTCATTTTCTTTCGGTTAGGACTGCCTATTTACTTTAGAAATTGGCTAAGTTCTATGTTTCTAAGGTCATAAGATTCCACGGAGTGCCAGTTTCAATCATCTCTGATAAAGACTCACATTTTACTTCTCGATTCTGAAAGAAGCTTCACAAGGCTTTGGGCACTCGATTGGAATTTAGTACAGCGTACCATCCTTAGATCGATGGATAGTTTAAGCGAGTTATTAGATTCTAGAGGACATGTTGTGGAGTTGTGTAATCGACTTCTGAGGTTGTTAGGAGGATTGTTTACTGCTGGCTAAGTTTGCGTATAATAAAAGCTTCCAATTTAGCATTCAAATGGCACCTTACGAAGCTCTGTATGGTCGTAAGTGTTATACCCCTTTGTGTTGGACTGAGTTAGGTGAACACTGGGTTTTGGGTCCTAAGCTGGTTTCAGAGACTGAAAATACTATTAGAATGATTCGAGACCATTTTAAGGCAGCTTCTAATCGATAGAAATCGTATGCAGACTTAACACGGCGTGATATTGAGTATTTTATGGGTGATCAAGTATTCCTAAAAGTTTCTCCATAGAAAAAAGGTTCTTTAGTTTGGTCATAATAGTAAATTAAGCCCGAGATTCATCGAGCCTTATTGTATTTTAAAATGTATCAGATCTGTGGTTTATCAGTTAGAATTACCTCCTGAATTGGATTAGATTCACGACGTTTTCTACGTCTCTATGCTGAGACGGTACCGATTGGACCCCTTTCATGTCCTATTGAGGAAATTGAGATAATACCGGATTTGACGTTTGATAAGGAACCTGTTCAGATTCTAGAATGATATGAAAAAGTCTTGATGAGGAAGATCATTCCTTAGGTTAAGGTTTTGTGATGGAATCATAGCACTGAGGAAGCCACTTGAGAACTTGAGGATTCAATTTGTAAGCAATACCCTCACTTGTTTGAGTCAGGTAAATTTTGAGGTCGAAATTTTTTTTAGGGGGAGAGAGTTGTAATGCCCCAAAAATTTGATGTTTTGTTTGTTAAAGCCTGCCAATAATTGAGTCTTCACACCTATGGGTAAGTGTTCTACTTATATTTTGAGATTGGGGGTTCGAGTCTTCCCTCTTGAAATTTTTCTGTTATTTTAGTTTAACCCTTATCCTTAGATTCTCTACTTAAGTTTACTTTTGCGTTAATTTGTGTTAAGAATGAGCTTACTGGTTTGATGGTTAAGCTTCAATATACTTTCTGGTCCTGTGTTCGAATCTTTGTGCATGCATTAAGGAAATATTTTTATGGTACTTGTAAAAGCATGTTAGTTTTTTTTTATTTTGTGTTATTTAAAACCTTCTGTTTAACGTTGTTTTTCCCCTTTCTTTTTCTTCCCTTCACGTTTTCATTTTCTTCTTTCATTCTTTTATTTTTTTTCTCTTTTTTGTTTTTACATGCTTCCATTGGCTGCTATAGGGTTTAATTGGAAATATTAAGTTATTCATTGTGTCATTACTTCTACGTCAAAATCGTACCAGGTGTGTACCGAAAACTTAATTTTTTTACGATTTTTGAATGTTAGAAAACATGGTTGTCGATGCTACATGACCGTGTGATAGGCTATGTGACAGAGCGTATAACTCACTATTTATGAATTAGAGGTAAACGGGCTAAGGACATAGGCGTGTGCCTAGGCCGTGAACTCACTATTTGAATTTTGGGTCTTACGAGCTAGGAACACAGGCATGTGTCCAAGTCGTGTAACTCATTATTTTGGATTTAGGGTTACATGAGTCAGGGACATGGACGTGTGTCTAGGCTATGTGAAGGGTTTTGAGTCACACATGCATGTGCTTGGTCGTGTGCCAGACCATGTAAGTCACTATTTTAAGCCACATAGTTGTGTGGACCACATGGGCCAGACACCCAAGTTGCGTGAATCCACACGAACGTGTGGGCTCAAATATTGAAATTTTTCCTAAGACCGTAAGTGTCATTCGAATCGAACATAAGCCTTCTATAGGGTCCATATGATCTAAATTAGACTGTATAACTCGATATCCAATATTCTGAGGCTGAATAATCGATTATCTGTATGTATAGTTGATACGGTAACTGTTAAATGATAATGACATGTATTATCTGATTGTGAATTATAATTGAATAACTGTATGAACATCCTTGATATTTGATATCTGTAACCTGCATCTGCATTGGGTGGGAATGGTATAAAGAGGGAAATGTTGTCAGTTTAATGATCTACCAAATTAAGTGGCTAAGCCACAATTCTGTATCTGATTCTAGCGATTTATCACATATTGATGTGGCAACTAGTTTGTAATCACTCTAAAATGTGTCATACCAATACTAATTAGTGTGTAGAGCTGGATGGGTACCTGATACCCTATATGGTGTGTTGGGGTGGCAGAAGATGGTGTATAGCAGATGGGGGTAGGAAACTACATCTGATTTTGATCTATTCTGTATCTGTATCTGATTTGTTCTGCATCTTTCTGAATTGTTACAATAACACTGAGTATCAATTGTTTCTGATTTTGTATCTGAATTTGGGAAGCTACTATTATATCTATATTGTTGTTTTGCCTATATATTGGCTACACATATTTTGTTGACTGAATTGCAGGAAATCCACAGACTTAAGAAGCTTGACATGTTAAGAGCTTGGTCATCTCTCTTTTTTAGATTTTTTTTGTTTGTTTAAATTTAAACTATCGTATATTTTATTTCATACTACGATTTGTAAATTCAGATTTCCATGTCGATTTAACTGTTGAAATGCTTTCAGTATAACGAATAATTAAATACTTAAGTTTAGTTTTTCCCTTAAACATTTTGATGTGGCCTTTAGACTTGGTCTTAACATCTAGGCCGGGTATGGGGTTTTATAGTGATTATTCAATGTTAATGGTGAATTTTATGGTCCTAATCCTTTAAATTTATGTTTTTATACTTAGGACAGCATTTGGGAATAGAAGGAGCGAAAACCAAAAAATCAAAGCAAGGTACAAGAGCCACACAGCCTGACTCCTTTTATATGGCTGTGTTACCCACACGATTTTGCCAATTGACACACTGAACTTTTGTAAAACATGATTTTTAGGTTTTTAGATATTCTAAGATGTATATATAACAAAAATAAGAAGATATGAGCGAGCTGTCTTAGAATATTCAAGAAAATAACTCGAAAAACACTATTAAAGTCGATTCTGAAGCAGATTTCCGTCAAGATCTAATACTCCAGTTGATTTCTTAGGAGATTATCATGAATTCCTTTATTTCTATCAGTTATACTATATCTTGGATGTTTTTATTTTCAAGTATGAATTAATTTTCTAAATACTTAAGGGAGATGAACCCTATGATGAATTCTGTCTTTTGATTTCTATTTTATACAATAAATACTTAGATCTTATTCTCAATTATGTGTGATTAGTTCTTGGTTTGATATTTCTAGATTATTGATCCATGTTTGATGTGCTTAAATTAGAGGAGGAATAGACTTTGTTTAAGAGTAGATCTTACGTAATTGATTGGAGTTACATGCAATCCTAGAAATAAGATGACATAAATCTATCATATTGGCGTCAAATCTAATAGGGCAATCCATAGATCGAGTTAATGCGATAATAGGGTTTTAATTAGAAAGAAATTTCAATTAATCAACCTAGAGTCAATTGCTCTTACTCTCGAAAGAGATATTAGCATAATTTAGAGATTTCTACGGATCAAGATACTAAGTAAATAAATTGTGTAATTTAGATTGATAGTGACAAATGAAATCTAGGTGAATTCTTTCCTGGGTATTTTTTTGCTTTTTTATTGTTAATAGTTTATTTTCCTGATTTGTTCTTTTTCGTGTTCGTAGTTAATTAATTTAGTTAATTTTAGTTTTAATCAATCACTCAAATTTATCGGTTAAATAAAAAAAATGTAGTAATTACTAGTACTTTTAGTCTTCTAGAGAACGATATCTTTGTTCACTATTAATTGATAGGTGCTCTTGCCTTAGTCAAAATTTTAGTTAGTTTCATCGATGCATCAATAATAAAGGAGAGTACAAAAGATGAAGAGAATTAAAGGATAACTCGAAGCTCCACAAGAAAAACCCTTCAAAACAAAAAACATAATTCTCTCAATCTAATTATTTATGTTGTGTAAAACCTAGAGTAACTAGAAACAAATTTTATGTGGAAAATTTGAAACTGAGTTTAAATGGGAGAATAAAAGCCGAAAAACTTGAACTGCACATCACCACATCGTGACGTGGAATCGTGTCATCGAGACGAAAAAGGATCACATCGTTAAGACGAGTGTTTTCTTCTCATCGTGACGTCGATTGCTCGTTGGGACAAAGAACACTTCCTCGTTGCGACATGACACACATTTTAGTCTAAAATGCGAGGCAGAACTCCACAGTAGTGCTAATCGTAAGAATCAAATGTAATGTCAATTGCAACTTAAGGAGTATCTGACAAATTATTGTGATTTATCTTATTTGGTTGGAATATTTTGACCAAAATTGTTTAAGTATTTAATTGTTTATCTTTCAGAGGTTTTAACATCTTATTACTGAAGACATGTCGTGCAAGAATCAAGCCTAGTACGGATTGAATCAAAACTTTCAATGTGATCGAAGTTCTCATAAATAGGAGATTTGATTTTCAAAAAGTTTAATGACAAAAAGATCTCTGCCAAATATACTCTTTATTGAAGACATATTTTAAAGCCACTTTGAGGCCATATTGTGTTTATTTGTAGGATGACTTGTTTAGGTTTAATGTATGTGAAAGAGACCACTTAGCTTATTAATTATTAAAACTAAGGTCTAAGTTGTTAGGGGGAAAGGCTTAGTGGGAGGTGATCTAGATTGTGTATAAAAGTGAGGTTACAAATTAGTGAGTGAGTTGGACTGAAATCACATATTGTACATATTGATTTGTAGTGGACTATTCTCTAGGTAATGCCCTCTAGACATAAGAAGTTTCTAAATTGATAATTGAACTTTTTGTGTCTTTGCATTCTATAATTGTTAGTAAAATTTTCTAATTACAACTAAACGCAAATCTGGAAAGTAAATTCAACGAATTCATAACTTTCATTGCAAAGGAAATGAAAGGGTTAATAATATGTTAATAGTTTGCATAATTAAAAATAAAAAATAAAAAATTACTATAGCAAAAACTGCTATAGAGGACAGTGATGGCGAGGAAGGTAGGCTTATAAAGCAAGCTATGGAAGATGTAGGGTTCCCTAAGGTATCATTTAGAGGCAAGTTATTAAATAATACTGAAAACGTAGGTTCTTTACATTTTGATGAAATGGATGGAGACCTTGAATTGCAAGATGTTGACCTCACCATTATTAGAGATGGTTGTTGGATAAATTAGTTTAAAGATGTGTTTTTAGTCACAACAAAAGTTTAATTTTTTTCTTAACATTGAGTCATGCGATATTTATAGTAATAAATCCTAACTGAATTATTACCTATACTTTGTGCATGGCGGTCTAGGTCGTTTCTACCAAATGATCTTCTTTGTTATCCTTGAACCTTGAATTGCTTTGAGTGTGAGCTCAAACAAAACAAACTGAACGCAAAAAATGAGAACTTTTATTAATTTTCAGTGACAAAGTTAATATCTCTCTATAGGAACTGGAAAACTTTGAGTTTTTGAGAAAATAGAATTTATTCTTTGTAAATAAATTACTACTATTTTCTGATAGACTAATGAAGCTCAATCACTTATATAATTAGATCATCTCATAGTTTGTTTATAGGAAAATGATACAAAAAGTTTACTTGAACGAGGAGTAATTAATTTTTTTCTCAATAAAAATTAATTTATTAAAAATAGCAAACAAGTCTGCGAAGTGAAGACACTACAGAACAAATGACTACAAACATTAAAAATCATATGCATAATAATAGTTTAATAAAAAAATATTATTCCACTAGATGTGAAATATCAAGGGGAAGTGGCAACCCTAAGGGATACTAGGATTTGCTACCCCCTCTCACATAGGATAGATTTTCGGGCTCATATCATATATTGGGTACAACTTTATATGTTATTTGGTTTTTTAACCAATACTGTAAAGACTAAAAATCCGTGGGTATCGGAAAAGTACATTATCAGGCCTTCGTCTTAATAAATTGAGTCTGTAAATATTTATTAGGAATATTTTTTAGTCTAGTTGTGTGTCTAAATATGCTTTAATTAAGTAAATTTAACTTAATTTAAAGTAATTAGGAAAAAGGATTAAATTGAATAAATAGTGAAAGTCTAATTATAGATTAAAAGAAAGTAAAAAGGGCTAAAATGGGAATTAAGCCATTTAGCATAATTTGAGGCGACAAACATGTTAAAATCTAAAATATTTTTAGATTTTAATTATGTAAATATATATAATTTAATTATTAAATATATTATTAAATTAATTAATTATAAATACCATATTATGAATTAAATTAAATTAAAGTCAAGTGTATGATAATAAAAATATATATATACAAATGTAATAATAGTATGCATACATTTGTAAGATATTTATTTAATTACTTTTTATTTAAGTAAATAGATTTTTATTATTTATCATTATTATTATTCTATCAAATTATAATTTATATTATTAAATTATGATTATCATTATTATTATTATTATTATTATTAAAAATAAATTAAAATAAAGACAAATGTATGGTGATTAAATTATACAAGTGTAATGCATATATGTATACATTTGTAATATATTTATTTAATTACTTTTTATTTAAGTAAAAAGATTTTTATTATATTAAAATATTAAATTATATAAAATAAATAAAATAAGGACAATTGGATGGTGATGATAATAGGCAAGTGTAAAATATATGTGTGTCCAATTGTAATATATATTTGTTATTAAATAAGATATTTATTATAATAATAATAATAATTATTAAGTTAATAAAATAAAAGAATAAAAGAAATGAAATAAAATAAAGAAACAAAACAATGTAAAGAAGAAACAAAATAGCTATTCGAAAACGGAGCAGGGAAAGGAGAAAAAGAAAAGAAAGAAAAATTAAAAGGAAAAACTAAAGTTTTAAGATTTGAAGTTTTAATAGGTAAGTTAATTAAGCCATTTTCTTTTAATTTTGATGTTTCAGAAGCTCTAGAATAAAGTTTTGTTGAATTTAAGTTGAAATTTTGAAAGTTAATAGATTTTTTAGTAGGGTTTATGTTGAAAAAATGATGGAATTGGGGGTTTATTTGATAGAAATTTTGATTGGAATTGAATAAATGATTGAGTTGTAAACTAAGTTATAAGTTTTGAGTTTTAGGGATTAAATTGAAATAAATTAGAAATTATGAAAATATTGTAAAATTTAAATAGTTAAATGTGAGTTTGGCAAGAAATTGAGTAGCGAAAAGGTATGAATTGAGAAAGAAAAATATATAGGTTTAGTTAGGATTAAATTTGAAATTAAAGTAAAAGTTAGATAAAATTTTCAGCAATTAAATTGTGTTGTGTTAGTGATAGTGAAATTATTTTAATTGTTTGTAGCTAATATCGAGCCTAAAGCATCGGCCCAAAAAGAAAAAGAAAAGATCGTCGAGGATTAAATCCGAAGAGAATCCTGGTTTGTATCACTATAATTCAAACTTTATCATTATTATGTGTTTAATTTACAAATTATGTGTGGTAAGTATTTTAATGTAAGTGTTTAGCAAAATGATAAATTTATGATTGGGTACTGAAATTGAGACTAATATTGAACTGAATTATGGAATATTGAATATTGTTTGGAATACTGAATTGAATTGTGAAGTTACTAAATATTGTTATGTGTACTGCATTGAACTGTAAAATTAATGAAGTAATGAATTACTGCAATACTGTGAAACTGATTGAAATAGGGAATTATATTTGATACTGAACTGAGATGGAAATTGTACTAAAAAGTGAATTAAGTACCCTATTAACTAGTCGGGCTAGTTGGATATAGTTGGCATGCCATAGGATATGGAAGAGTACGGGTTTTTGCCGGCTTACTAATCAGGCACTTATATGCCGACTACTGTTACTGTTACCGTTACTGTTACCGATTCGACACTTTGTGTGTTGAATACTGTTACCGTTACTGTTACAGATTCAGCACTTTGTGTGTTGAATACTGTTACTGTTATTGCTACAGTTACTGATTACTGTTTAGGTATTGTGTACCGTTAAGGCACAATGTGTCGTACTGGTGTGTTGGTTGGAATCCGTGTATCCGTCGAGTCCGAGTCAAGTTAATAGGGACAAATGAAATAAATTTACTGATAAAACTAAATTTGAATGATATGGCATATGTGAAAGGTGAGAATTGAAATAAAGAAATAAGAATGGTATATATATAATCAAATGATAACATAAAAAGATTAAGTTGTTCATTAAGTGATGATAATTGTAATGTAAAAGTATGTATGTGATTTAATGTATTTAATTATAAATTGAATTATAGTGATACCACTGAGTATATGTATACTCAGCGTACGGTTGTTTCCGTGCGCAGGTTGTAGAAGTCAAGTACTGAACCAACATCCAAAGCCAGACCCGACTTCAACAAACTTTTGGTGATACATATTTTCTTTTGGCAACGTGGTAAGTACATAGGATGTGTATAAAGGTTATTATGTTTTGAATATAAATGGTTAAAAATGTTAGTATTACAAGTCTAAGAATTATAATGAAAGAAGTTTATCCATTTCAATTTAAATTAGTACATTGATAAATTTAAATTGATATTGATTGAGTTTGATTAGAAGGTATTTAGAATAGAAAATGAGTATGTGAAATGAGTTGGTTGAATTGGTTATATTTGAAATGGATACGGTTTTAATTACAGGGGGTTTTATGTAAAAATAAGCAGAAATGCTATCGAAATTTATAAAAAAAAATTCTGGAGAACTTGAATGAGTCGCGTTTCACTTTTAATACATGTTTTAGACTTCGAGAGTTCATTATAGGGACTTAGTTATTAAATTATACTATGAATGTTATTTTATTTGTGAATTATTCGTAAGTTGTCTGATATGTATGGTAATACCTCGTAACCCTGTTTCAGCGACGGTTCGGGGTTAGGGGGTGTTACAATTATTGGTATCAGAGGTAATGTTTAGCCAATTCTCAGACTAAATTTTACGAGTCTAAAAGTAAATGCTACATTTAAGTTGAAACTGAGTCGGGTTTTTGGATGTTAATATATTTATTTGATTTTGTTTTATAAATAAAATGTCAAACGAAAGAATGGATGATGTTGAACAGGAAATGTATACTGGAAGTCGAGAATTTGAAGAAACTGAATCTGCTACACCTAGTGTGAATCCGTTAGATAATCAACCTCCTAACGTAGGAAGAGAAAGAGATGATTCACAACTGTTAAGAGTTATAGCCGATGCATTACAGCGTGTAGCGGGAACTGTACCTGCTACTACATCAGTACCTACTGTTAGACGGGCCCCGATTAAAGAGCTACGGAAATATGGTGCCATGGAGTTTTGAGAACTAAGAGGATTTGATCTGTCCGCTGTTGAAAATTGGATGGAATCAACAAAAAGAGTTTTGCAACAATTAGATTGCACCCCCCGAGAGAGTCTGATATGTGTTGTATCATTGTTACAAGGAGAAACGTATCTCTGGTGGGAATATGTGGTTAGGCATTTTCCGGATGATCAGGTAACCTGTGACTTGTTTCAAAAAGAATTTCAGAAGAAGTATATTGGGGAAATGTACATAGAAGAGAAAAAGCAAGAGTTTTTAGTGTTGAAACAGGGTAATATGTCAGTACTGGATTATGAGTGAGAGTTCTCTAGACTGAGCAGGTATGCTTCAGAATATGTTCCAACTGAGGCTGATAGTTGTAAACGATTTCTACGGGGACTGCGAGATAAAATCAAGATTCAATTGGTAAGTCTCAGAATTATTGAACTTGTTGATCTGGTTGAGCAAGCAAAAATGATAGAACAAGTACTGGGCCTAGATAAAAAGTCAGAAATGGATAAATCAGCTGGGAAATGTATAGGAACTACCAGTTCTAATCCATTATCAAAGAGATCCAGAGAATCAAGAAGTGGTTGAAGATCAAGCTTTTGGTCTGATAGGGGTGACAGAAGCAGAGGAAAACAAATTATTGTCTCCACCGGTAGTGTAAAAGCTCTGCCCCAAAAAAGTGAAAATCCTGAATGCGATTATTGTGGGAAAAGACATTTTGGTGAATACTGGAAAAAAATCAGAGGATGTTTCCACTGTGGCTCTACTGAACACTTTGTTAAAGATTGTTCTAAAACTTAGAATAGTACACCTGCCACATTTCAGAGATCGGTATCGATTGCCAGAGGTAGAGGAATATCTAGAGGAGGTTTTGTTTCAAGGAGAGGAGGAGCTGGTAGAGGTAGTGATATAGCTACACAACAATCTGAAGCTAGAGCTCCAGCTAAAGCTTATGTAGTCAGAACCCGGGAAGAAGGCAATACTCACGATGTGGTAACAGGTATATTTTTACTGTATTCTGAACCTGTATATACTTTGATTGATCCTAGATCTTCACACTAATATATTAATTCAAAATTAATAGAGTCGGGAAAATTAAAAACAGAAATGTCTAAAGTCTCAATAGAAGTATTAAGTCCGTTGGGGCAAACAATATTAGTTAATCAGGTGTGCCCGAGATGCCCGTTAATGATATATGATAAAACTTTTCTGGTGGATTTATTAACAATGCCTTTTGGGGATTTTGATGTTATACTAGGTATGGACTGGTTAGCTGAACATGGGGTAATTTTGGATTATTATAAAAAGAAATTCAGTGTTCAGATTGAAGATGGTGATAGTGTTGAGGTAAATAGAATTTGTACCAGTGGGTTAGCTCGAATCATATCAGCAATTAAAGTTAATAAGTTGTTTCATTAGGGTTGTACAGCATATCTGGCATATGTTATTAATTCTAATTCAGTCGGAAGTCAGTGTAGTCAGATTAGAACTGTATGTGAATTTCTTGATGTATTCCTTGAAGAGTTACCTGGATTACCTCCTAATCGGGAAGTTGAATTTATGATTGAAGTATACCCGGGTACAGATCCAGTGTCGATACCTTCATATCGTATGTCACCCACTGAATTGAAGGAGTTGAAGGTACAACTGTAAGATTTACTAGAACGAGGTTTTATACGACCTAGTACCTCACCGTAGGGAGCTCCAGTGTTATTTGTTAAAAAGAAAGATGGTTCGATGCGGTTGTGTATTGATTATCGACAATTGAACAAGGTGACAATCAAGAACAAATATTCGTTACCACGTATTGATGATTTATTTGATCAACTGAAAGGAGCTTCAGTATTTTCAAAGATTGATTTAAGATCGGGCTACTATCAGTTAAAGGTGAAAGAAAGTGATGTACCGAAAACAACATTTCATACAAGATATGGTTATTATGAGTTCTTAGTGATGCCATTTGGGTTAACAAATGCCCCAGCTACTTTTATGGATCTTATGAATCGAATTTTTCAACTGTACTTAGATCAGTTCGTGGTAGTTTTTATTAATGACATTTTGGTATATTCAAAGTCCTAATCTGAACATGAGCAACATCTTCGAATTGTTTTGCAAACGTTACGAGAGAAACAGTTGTATGGGAAATTGAGTAAATGCGAATTTTGGTTATCAGAGGTGGTATTTCTTGGTCACGTGGTATAGTAGATAGAATTAGAGTGGATCCAAAAAAGATTGAAGCAATCGTCCAATGGAAAACTCCCAAAAATATGTCAGAGGTACGTAGTTTTCTTGGATTAACTGGGTATTATCGAAGGTTTGTGAATAGATTTTCAAAAATAGCTTTACCAATGACAAAATTATTGCAAAAGAATGTTCCATTTTTCTGGAATGATCAATGTCAAGAAAGCTTTATGAAATTGAAGCAGATGTTGATAGAGGCACCAGTTTTGCCTTTACCAGAATTAGGAAAAGATTTTATTGTGTATAGCGATGCTTCTTTAAATAGGCTCGGGTGTGTACTGATGCAAAGTGGGAAAGTGATAGCTTATGCTTCTCGACAATTGAAACCACATGAACGTAATTATCCGACACATGATCTGGAATTAGCAGCTGTGATCTTTGCTTTGAAAATATGGAGACATTATTTATACGGTAAAAAATGTTACATTTATACAGATCATAAAAGTCTCAAGTATCTTCTGTTATAGAAAGAGTTGAATTTGAGGCAGCGTCGATGGATAGAACTTCTAAAATATTATGATTGTGCTATTGATTATCATCCAGGTAAAACTAACTTGGTAGCTGATGCATTGAGTAGGAAGGCAACAATTAAATTGCGAGCGATGTTTGCACAACTCAATATTAGTGATGATGGAGGTTTATTGGCTGAATTAAGAATTAAACCAGTGATGTTTGAACAAATCAAGTCAGTTTAATTAGAAGATGATAAGCTAATGAAGAAAAAAGAAATGGTTCAGAGTGATATAGTAGGAAATTGTAGTATTGATAAGCATGATTGTCTGAGATTTCATAATCAGACCTGTGTTCCAAATGATTTAGAATTGAAAGAGTTAATACTTCAAGAAGCACATGATAGTTCTTTTGCATTACATCCCGGATGAATAAAAATGTATAGTGATTTATGAGAATTATATTGGTGGCCGGGTATGAAGAGGGATATAGTGGAATTTGTGGCTAAATGTTTGACATGTCAGCGAGTCAAAGCATAGCATCAGGTTCCAACTGGTTTACTTCAGCCTATTAATATTCTTGAATGGAAATGGGCCTGCATCACAATGGATTTTGTAACAGGGTTGCCATTGTTAGTAAGTAAGAAAAATGCTATTTGGGTGATTGTTGATCGGCTTACAAAGTCAGCTTATTTTATAGCAGTCAGAACGGATTGGTCACTTCAGAAACTTGCTAAAGTTTATATTCGAGAGATAGTACGATTACATGGTATTCTAGTGTCAATAATTTCTTATCGAGATTTACGGATTACATCCAAATTTTGGAGGCAACTGCATGAATCTCTTGGTACTCGATTTAATTTTAGTACAGCATTCCATCCACAAACCGATGGACAATCAAAACGAGTTATTCAGATTTTAGAAGATATGCTTCGAGCTTGTATTATTGATTTTGAATTAGGTTGGGAACGTTATCTACCGTTAGCTGAATTTGTATACAATAATAGTTTTCAATCAAGTATTCAAATGGCACTATATGAAGCTTTATATGGTCGGAGATGTTGGTCACCAGTGTGTTAGACAGAATTGAATGAGAAGAAAATGATTGGGTCAGAATTAATTCAAGAAACAAAAGACACTGTTAAGAAGATTCAATAGAGATTAAAAGCAGCTTTTGACAGATAAAAGTCTTATGCTAATCTGAAACGTCGAGACATTGAATACTCAGTCGGGGATAAAGTGTTTCTCAAAGTTTCTCCTTGGAAGAAAGTATTAAGATTTGGCCGAAAAGGAAAGTTAAGTCCTCAGTTTATCGAGCCATATGAAGGTATAGAGAGAGTTAGACCAGTTGTTTACCGATTGGCTTTACCTCCGGAATTACAAAAAATTCATGATGTTTTTCATGTTTCCATGTTACGAAGGTATCGATCGGATCCATCTCATATTATCTCTACTGAAGACATTGAGATTAGATCGGATTTGTCATATGAAGAGGAACCAGTTCAAATACTAGCTCGAGAAGTGAAAGAATTAAGAAACAAATAGGTCCCTCTGGTAAAAGTATTGTGGAGAAGCCATAGCGTGGAAAAAGCAACATGAGATCTAGAGGAAACTATGAGATCACAGAGTCCTCACTTATTTTCGGGTAAAATTTCGAGGACGAAATTTTTTTAAGGGAGGAGAAATGTAACGACCCAAAATCCGTGGGCATCAGAAAAGTACATTATTGGGCCTTCGTCTTAGTAAACCGAATCGTAAAATTTATTAGGAATATTTTTGAGTCTAGTTATGTAACATCCTGATTTTGGGCTTAGTCGAAACAGTGATTTCAGGACCACAAATTCGATGAGGAAAATTTTATTTTTATTACATTTTTATGGTCTGCAATTTCACGGAATGATTTCGTGAAAATTTCGTTCAAAAATTTCGACGTTTGGGCACTCAATTTGGTCAAAAGAACTAAATTGTAAAAAGTGCAAAAGTTGAGTTTTACATGTTAGAAGTGTTTAATTGTTATGAGTTTTTAAATCAAAGGTCCTTAAATGGTAATTAGACCATTTTGAAGTTTGTGGACAAAAATTGGACATGGATGGAATTTTTTTAAAAGTTTAGTAGTAAGGGCATTTTGGTCATTTGTATATTAAATGAAATAAAATGGGAAAAATAACACAAAATGGTCATCTTCTCCGTATGGGGGCCGAAATTAGCATGGGGGAAGCCATGGCTAGGGTTTTCAAGCTTTCCAAGCTCAATAATCAAGAGAAACGAGATTCAAGTCGTGATCGAGGGAAAAACAAAGTTTACAAGGAATAGGCCCGATTGCTAATATTTTGTATCGAGGTAAGTTCGTATGATAATAATAATGCAATGTTATGTTTGAATTATATCTCTTACTATTATTGCATATATTGTATGATTTAATATATTGGAAAAGTTGATGGAATGGTGTTTATGATGTGGAAATATGACATGAAAGAATGTTACATGAAGTGCAAGAAAATGATGATACATGACAAGTGATATATGAAATATGTGATTTATGTTATGTAAATTCTTAAAAGCTGATTTTCTATTTGAGTTGTGTCTTATCATACTATGAATGGACAATTGGTACTATGGATAGTGAGATCGACACTTCGAGTAAGTTCGTATATAAATAATCTATCGATTCTTTTTATGTTAATATATTTTGATATCATATGAAATGTGGTTGCCTATCAAATGATTATTTGATGTAAATTATGAATTTAAATTGATTACGGACAATTTAGTAAAATGTTGAAAAGTGAGGAATTTCTCGGTTGAACCTTTGGAATAGAAACGATACCAATGAGCTATTGTGAGGTCACGTGTGTAGAACTAAGTGCAGGCTACTACGTGTACCAGATAATTGGTCGCATGTGTAGTACTAAGTGCAGGCTACTATGCGTACCTGATAACTTCGATCACGTGTGTAGTACAAAGTGCAGGCTACTACGTGTATCAGATGGTTAGGTCACGTGTGTAGTACTAAGTGCAGGCTACTACGTGTACCGGATAATTGGTCGCATGTGTAGTACTAAGTGCAGGCTACTATGCGTACCAGATAGCTTCGGCTACAAGTGTGGAAATGAGAAAATGTGCAGGCAATTGTGTATCTGTTATTATTCCTATGAGTTCAACGGGAAATCGATTAAGTGAAAATAAATGTGAAAGTGATTATGTGATGAACAAGTGCAAGTATATGTTTATTTGAATTTATGAGCAATATGCTCGATATTTGAGCGAACCTCGGTAAATGGAAGGGATTAAGTGAAATTGTGCAAAAGTGAACTTTAGTAGTAAAACAGTGTTGGACAGCAACAGTGCATGAATTTGAAAATTTACCAAAAATTGTGTAAGTTGAATTAAATTTCAAATAAAATATTTAATTAAAGTTTATTGAGTCTATTTTCACATAAAAGAAACAGGGGAAGCAAAAGAATTCCATATTATGTGATATTTGAGTTCTTGTGAGACAGTGTCTGAATGAATTTGAGATCCCCTGTTCTGACTTGGAAAAATTGTTAAAAATTATAGAAAAATAATTTTTGGGTATAATTTATATTCCTAGAATATTGGATGAGTCTACTTTTAATAAAAACAAACGAGAACATCATCCGAGTTTTTTACTATGAGATAAATAAATTTTAGTGAAGAAATGTCGAATCTGTTAAACAGCAAAATAGGGGAGATTTTGAATAATAAACTGTACTTATTGGCTGGACTAAAAATTCTGAAAATTTTATGGTGGAAATATATATGAGTCTAGTTTTTGGGAAAATTTACGGATCTTAATTTGGAGTTCTGTAACTCTAAATATAAATGATTTAGTGACTATTACTCAAGAAAACAGCTTAACCAGAACATGTGTAAATGTACAAATGAGTTAGTTTTATTGTGGGAAGCATGTTAGTAAATTGCTTATTATTATTTCATGTGAACTTACTAAGCATAAAGCTTACCCTCCTCCTTTCCATTTCTTTTGGTGTTGTCAGGGTAGCTCAGGGTTGGAGACCGTCGGAGGCAGCATCACACTATCAAGCCAACACCTTGACAGTATAAACACATATGCTAGATTTATCAAGTGAGTGGCATGTATAGGGACCTAATTTTATAACATGTGTTATTATTATTTGGCCAAATATATTGGTCTTTAGTGAGCTAATGATTCTGACTTATAAATTTAGCTATTTATGTTATGTTTGATATTGGTGATGTGCATATGCTTGGTTGTCATGCATGGTTAGTAATAAGTTGTTTAAGTTGTTTAATTGATGAATTAAGTTTAGTAACACTTCGTGCTTGACTCCGGCGATGGTCTCAGGTACGGGGGCGTTACAAGTTGTGTGTCTAAATATGTTTAATTAAGTGAATTTAGCTTAATTTAAAGTAATTAGGAAAAAGGATTAAATTGAATAAAGAGTGAAAGTCTAATTATAGATTAAAAGAAAGTAAAAAAGGCTAAAATGGGAATTAAGCCATTTAGCATAATTTGAGGCGGCAAACATGTTAAAATCTAAGATATTTTTAGATTATAATTATGTAAATATATATAATTTAATTATTAAATATATTATTAAATTAATTAATTATAAATATCATATTATAAATTAAATTAAATTAAAGCCAAGTGTATAATAATAATAATATATATATACAAATGTAATAATAGTATGCATACATTTGTAAGATATTTATTTAATTACTTTTTATTTAAGTAAATAGATTTTTATTATTTATCATTATTATTATTCTATCAAATTATAATTTATATTATTAAATTATGATTATTATTATTAAAAATAAATTAAAATAAAGACAAATGTATGGTGATTAAATTATACAAGTGTAATGCGTATATTTATACATTTGTAATATATTTATTTAATTACTTTTTATTTAAGTAAAAAGATTTTTATTATATTAAAATATTAAATTATATAAAATAAATAAAATAAGGACAATTGGATGGTGATGATAAGAGGCAAGTGTAAAATATATGTGTGTCCAATTGTAATATATATTTGTTATTAAATAAGATATTTATTATAATAATAATTATTATTATTACTAAGTTAATAAAATAAAAGAATAAAATAAATAAAATAAAATAAAGAAACAAAACAATGTAAAGAAGAAACGGAATAGCTATTCGAAAACGGAGCAGGGAAAGGAGAAAAAGAAAAGAAAGAAAAATAAAAGGAAAAACTAGGGTTTTAAGGTTTGAAGTTTTAATAGGTAAGTCAATTAAGCCATTTTCTTTTATTTTTGATATTTTAGAAGCTCTAGAATAAAGTTTTATTGAATTTAAGTTAAAATTTTGAAAGTTAATAGATTTTTAAGTAGGGTTTATGTTGAACAAATGATGGAATTGGGGGTTTATTTGATAGAAATTTTGATTGGAATTGAATAAATGATTGAGTTGTAAACTAAGCTATAAGTTTTGAGTTTTAGGAATTAAATTGAAATAAATTCAAAATTATGAAAATATGATAAAAATTAAATAGTTAAATGTGAGTTTGGCAAGAAATTGAGTACCAAAAATATATGAATTGAGAAAGAAAAATATATAGGTTTAGTTAGGATTAAATTTGAAATTAAAGTAAAAGTTAGATAAAAATTTTAGCAATTAAATTGTGTTGTGTTAATGATTTTGAAATTATTTTAATTGTTTGTAGCTAATATCGAGCCTGAAGCATCAGCCCAAAAAGGAAAAGAAAAGATCGTTGAGGATTAAATCCGAAGAGAATTCTGGTTTGTATCACTATAATTCAAACTTTTTCATTATTATGTGTTTAATTTACTAATTATGTATGGTAAGTATTTTAAGGTAAGTGTTTAGTAAAATGATATGTATGGTAAGTATTTTAAGGTAAGTGTTTAGTAAAATGATAAATTTATGATTGAGTACTGAAATTGAGACTGATACTGAACTGAATTATGGAATATTGAATATTGTTTGGAATACTGAATTGAATTGTGAAGTTACTGAATATTGTTATGTGTACTGCATTGAACTGTGAAATTACTGAAGTAATGAATTACTGCAAATACTGTGAAACTGATTTAAATAGGGAATTATATTTGATACTGAATTGAGATGGAAATTTTATTGAAAAGTGAATTAAATACCCTATTAACTAGTCGGGCTAGTCGGATATAGTTGGCATGCTATAGGATATGGAAGAGTACGGGTTTTTACCGGCTTACTGATCAGGCACTTATGTGCTGACTACTGTTACTGTTACCGTTACTGTTACAGATTTAGCACTTTGTGTGTTGAATACTGTTACTGTTACTGCTACCGTTACTGATTACTGTTTAGGTACTGTGTACCGTTAAGGCACAATGTACCGTACTGGTGTGTTGGTTGGAATTCGTGTATCCACCGAGTCCGAGTCAAGTTAATAGGGACAAATGAAATAAATTTACTGATACAACTAAATTTGAATGATATGACATATGTGAAAGGTGAGAATTGAAATAAAGAAGTAAGAATGGTATATATATAATCAAATGATAACATAAAAAGATTGAATTGTTCATTAAGTGATGATAATTGTAATGTAAAAGTATGTGTGTGATTTAATGTATTTAATTATAAATTGAATTATAGTGATACCACTGAGTATATGTATACTCAGCGTACGGTTGTTTCCGTGCGCAGGTTGTAGAAGTCAAGTACTAAACCAGCATCCAAAGCCAGACTCGACTTCAACAAACTTTTGGTGATGCATATTTTCTTTTGGTAATGTGGCATGTACATAGGATGTGTATAAAGGTTATTATGTTTTGAATATAAATGGTTAAAAATGTTAGTATTACAAGTCTAAGAATTATAATGAAAGAAGTTTATCCATTTCAATTTAAATTAGTACATTGATAAATTTAAATTGATATTATATTGATTGAGTTTGATTAGAAGGTATTTAGAATAGAAAATGAGTATGTGAAATGAGTTGGTTGAATTTGTTATATTTGAAATGGATACGGTTTTAATTGCAAGGGGTTTTATGTAAAAATAAGCAGAAATGTTGTCGAAATTTATAAAAAAAAAATTCTGAAGTACTTGAACGAGCCGCGTTTCACTTTTAATACATGTTTTAGACTTCGAAAGTTCATTATAGGGACTTAGTTATTAAATTATACTATGAATGTTATTTTATTTGTGAATTATTCGTAAGTTGTCTGATATGTCTGGTAATACCTCGTAACCCTATTTCGACGACGGTTCAGGGTTAGGGGTGTTACAAACACTTATAATTTATCCAACCTAATAACTATTTTTCTATTTCCTAAAATATTAATTAATTAATTTTCTCAATTAAATTATTTTTCCAACCTAATTCTAATTCCATTAAAGTCATGAAAACTTTACCATATTAAAATTTTATGGGAAAATATATTTAATTGCCTCATTTAATAAATTTAAAATTACTAATTAATTTAATTATTATTTCAAACTTTAATTATTTAATTGTAATTAATTAAATAATAATTTGAAGAAATTAATTTAATTTTTATGTCATCTTTTGTACTTAGCGAGAAAACACATATACTACATATAATGATACATGTGATCTATTTCTCTTAATTATCGTTTTCATTCATTCCATAGTATTGGTTCTACATGCAATTTGTTTTAGGTTATATTGAGTTAGTGGGGAGACCGATTGGACATTTATAATTAGGCTTAAATAATTTGTAATGAAGTTCCAAGTTTTAGCCTATTAAGTACAACATTATTTAATCATTAAGTCATTCCACTAAAGAACCATGATTGAATTTCTTCCTTATATTATATATCATTACGAAAGCAATTCAATAAGTGTTTGTTCAATGAATTTATCATAAGTGTTACTCTCATAAGATATAATTATTTTCTTTATGTTAAATTCATTCACCAAATATGATCTTATTATCTCATGGTAATTATTACATTTTTTTTCATGAACCTGGAATGAACTTGGACACATGTTTGTCCATGTTCATTCATTTCAAAACTTATTTTTTTTAAAAGAAAATTTATAAATTTATAAAAATATTATTAAAATTTATAAAAATAGTAAATAAATTTCAAAAAAATAAAAAATAATAAAAACCATTTAAAAGTTAATGTCTAGAATGAATCTGGACATAATGTTGTCCAGCTTTATTGAAGATGATTTTTCTAAATTATATAAAGTTTAAAAATATGAAAAGTTGTTGTTGTTTTTAAATATAATATGTGTATCAATATTTTAATTCTATTGGTACTAAAAAATATAAAAATATAAAAATATTGTTTTAAAAAAAATATTATAATTATGCAAAGGGAGAGAATGGGTTGAACCCAAATAAGTTGGCGTCTCTTGAGTTTCTTTTTCCTTTTAAGCCCATGTGATTATTTGGTTGACATAAGTGTTTATTATATGAGAAATTCAAATAAACCATAAATTTAATTGAAAATCCCATCCTAAAACTAAGACAAGTAGTAGCAAAACAAAGCAACTTCACTTTTTTAATTTCCCATCATCGTTTATATTAACCACCTTATCTTTGTTATACTTATTAACTTCCCTTCAAATTTTTCTAATGCCTTTTTAAACTTTATTTTTTAATGTCCTATAATAAACTTTAAATTTATTTTAGTATATATATAAATACATTTTTATTTTTTATATATTTATTATTTTTTTAATTTTCTTATATTTTTATATTTAAAAAATTTTAATCAAATATAATTTCTTTAGTATTTTTCATATATGAGAACAGAAATTATCTATGTTACATAAAAACCAAACAGATCCTCCTTTTATCTTCTACATATTTGTTCTAACAAAATATCAACAACGTTACCATAAATATCACTGGATATTTTTAAATATCATGAAGATGCAAAACTAATAGAGTAAAGATGTTTGGGGGGATGTTGAGGTTTTGAGAGCTGTTTATTGTGGAGGGAGTGTCAGCAAGCATTGTTAGGAAAGGGATACTTCAGGGGGAAAAAGGGTCATAAAAAATGCTTCTTTTCTTTTGATATGATTAATTTTTTGATAAAGAAAAGGGGCTGATAAAAATAAAATAAAATAACAGAGAGTTACAGAAGGCAAAGAATAAGGCTACTCCACACTTAAAGTATTGGGGAAGGTTTATGTCAGTTCAATTTGTACAAAATCAAAATACCAATCTCTTTATTGGCAGTGAGGAAAACAACTAAAAGGATTAGGATGGAAGTTTTTGCAAGTCCTTCCCCATAGTGGAAAATTGGCATGCTACCACTTCAATCATATCAACTTACACATTAACCTTGGCCACCATAGGTGAATTGTGGTGTTGGTTAAGATATATATATATATATGATATTTTCTTTGAGTGCTGTATTTTGAGTTCGGGATTTAAATTAAGATTGTGAATGCATTTGTAGAAATTATTTAATAATTAAAACTCAAGAACTTTTTAAATGTAAAAAACCAACAAAGTTTGACAGCTTGAATGTTGTTATTTCCACAATGAACAACCCACCTAGATTTTTCAACTTGTGACAAAGAAAATGAAGTTTTTGCTAACATAGTGAACTCATAAAGCAACAGCCTAAAAAATTAATCAAAAACTTAAAAACGATAGAGCAAAGTAAGAGAGGTAATGGCATTATCCAAGTCGTAGCAATATTACTTGTGACATAAAGTTAGGGGTGAAGTCAAAATCTTTTTAGAGATTAAGTTAAAATATAATTTCATCGTTGTATTAATTTTATCTTTATAATTTTTAAAAGGGTTATATTAAAATTTTAACATTTTTAAAGATTATTATATATTAATTTCAATTTTTTATTTTAAGGGAGCTAAGACTCTTACCTGCTCCTCTCTTTGCCCCTGTATAAAGCAACAGTATTGAAGCAATCAGGGTAACAGTTAAATTGCGCACCTTGTTATTTAGAAATATCGGTTCCATCTTTATTAAAAGGCTATGCACTAATAGTTACTGGGACTAAATCTTGGAAGTTTGGTCTGATAGACCTGCGAAAGGAAAATGAGTTATTGGATCACCAGAGATAGCACTTCAAAATGCTCTTCTCTACTAAATAAATAAATAGTAAAAAAACAATGAGAATTGAGGAAATACCTAAAATTATAGGAAGAATTGGAATTGGCTAATTTCTTGTCATTAGTCGAAAGGCTAAGTAAGACAATGTGCATCCTTAGCAATGTGGCAGTCTTTGAGACATGACTTCGTTAATTTCTCGTAAACCTTTCTTAACTGTTGGAGGCTAAAAGCTATGACTCGAAATTTGATTTGTTGCACATTATTATTTGTGAATGCATTGAACCTTCTGAGCCATCTATTTCTTATTATAATGGGTCGGCATAACAAATCACTCTTACAAAGGCTCAAAATGTTTATTTTCTATCTAAATTGCCTTTGTACATTATCTACTATGGTATCATAATTATACAGTCTTGTACTTTCTATCCTTCACTGTCTCGACAATGGTCTAAAAGTCGTAGGGGAGAAAAAGGAAAATACAATAGTTTTACCCAAACAAAATCTAGTTCTAGCAGGTCTTGCCAGGCGTATGATTCTACTTTTGCATAAATATTCATACTTAATCTGCCATTTTTTGTCCATTTATCATGCACTAATCTTCAGCCTATGATAAACTTTCATGCTTCGTTATCGTGTTAGGTACTTGGGTTCAAAACTGAGGAGATTTTTAATATGAACAGAGCGACAAACGTGTTACACATTCAATAGTGTTCACCAGCATCATTGGATCCAAAACAGTTCGACTTTCTTCAGTTTATCCTCTCCTATAAAATGCCCTTTATTAAACAATCTGAAGCATCCATCATTTTCATCTTCGCTTTCACTACCAACCCTTTACTTCCCTTTCACTACCATATTTTCTATCTTCCATTGACCTTACGGCCATGTTGCCTAGGAGTCGGACTATGCCAAGCAGGATTCACCATAGCGTCGTAATATGCGATTCACCCCTCCATAGAATACTCTTCCTACTCTATTTTTGCAGTCCTCCACTTGTTTCTAACATTGATGTCCATTTATGCTTTAGGTCGAAGAACAGCATGATATCAAGCACTACTTACAAGTAGAAGTGCAGCCTAAAGCTCAGAATGAGAGTGAAGCAACGAACACTCCACCCGACTATTCCAAGTGCTTCGATGATGATGGCCGCTTGAAGAGAACAGGTACCGCTATGACATAGTTGATATGCAACTCTACAAAGCTTACAACCTTTTTTTTTCTTGTCCTTGACACAAAAACTAACACGTGCATGCAGGCACTTTTTGGACTGCAACATCGCACATTATAACTGCGGTCATTGGGTCAGGTGTTCTGTCATTGGCATGGGCCATTGCGCAGCTTGGTTGGGTCGCAGGACCGACTGTCCTTGTACTTTTCGCCTATGTCAATCTCTACACTTCCAACCTTCTAGCAGAGTGTTATAGGTCTGGTGACCTTGTAACTGGACAAAGAAACTATACCTACATGGAGGCTGTCAAGGCACACTTAGGTAACTTAATTAGTGTTTGTATATCTGCTAAAGTCGTGCCAATATTATTGATATACCCTGTTATTACAGGAGGATGGAAGGTCAAGTTATGTGGATGGATTCAATACTTGAACTTGTTTGGTGTTGCAATTGGGTATACAATTGCTGCATCAGTGAGTATGATGTGAGTTATCTTGCCTAAGTACATCAACTACTCCATTCTGCTTTAGGAATTTCATTAGTTTCAAAGCACCAAAATCAAGCTTATGTAATATAATCCCTTTTTCCGAGCTTGTTTAGGGCGATCAAGAGATCGAACTGTTTCCACAAGAGCGGTGGAAAAGATCCATGTCATATGTCCAGCAACGGGTATATGATATCATTTGGTATAGCAGAAGTGATTTTTTCTCAGATACCGAACTTTAGTCATATAGGGTGGCTCTCCATAGCTGCGGCTATTATGTCATTTACATATTCCTCGGTTGCCCTTGGACTTGGCATCGGCAAAGTTGCAGGTACATAACATGGATAGTAATCTATTGGTACCGTGCATTGAGCGTTTTCAATATCTGAATATAAATGAGTTTTGGATTCTTTTTTACAGAGCACGAGAGGTTTGACGGAAGCCTGTTAGGTATCAGCATAGGTACAGTAACACATGCTGGAACTGTTACTGGTATGCAAAAGATATGGAGGACTTTGCAAGCCCTGGGAGCTATTGCTTTTGCATATTCCTATTCTGTAATCCTTATTGAAATTCAGGTATTGGAGGATAATTAGCACTTCATGATGTAGAAATGTTGCCTGTAACTTAACATGGCCTATGCTTCCGCAGGATACGGTAAAATCACCTCCAGCAGAGTACACGACAATGAAGAAGGCTACATTATTCAGCATCACTGTAACAACTGTGTTTTATTTACTCTGTGGTTGCTTTGGATATGCAGCCTTTGGTGATCTCTCTCCAGGAAATCTTTTGACAGGGTTCGGGTTTTATAACCCTTACTGGCTGCTCGATATTGCTAATCTAGCGATCGTCATCCACCTTGTCGGCGCATATCAAGTATTTTGCCAGCCCTTGTTTGCATTTGTTGAGAAATGGTGTGCTCAAAAGTGGCCAAACTGCAACTTCGTGACGGCAGAATATGAAATACCGACCCCTTTCGGTGGTGCGTATGAACTCAACCTCTTCCGCCTAGTATGGAGGACGATATTCGTTGCACTTACAACTCTTATAGCAATGCTGATGCCATTTTTCAATGATGTTGTTGGATTCCTTGGGGCAATGGGATTTTGGCCATTGACTGTTTATTTCCCAATTGATATGTATATATCTCATAAGAAGGTTGGACGAGGAACAAGCAGGTGGCTTGCTCTCCAAATAATAAGTGTGGCATGTTTCTTTGTCACAGTGGCTGCTGCAGTTGGCTCCATAGCTGGAGTTGTGCTGGATCTCAAGACTTACAAGCCATTTAAAACTAGTTATTAAGAGAGACATGAAGATGTTGGTAGAAATTGCATGTATTTGAATGTGACTTGTGAGCAAGAGCCGCAAAGTTTATGATTCTATCGGTTTTCAAATCTATCAAATAAAATTTCTGTAGTGAATAAGGTATCTGTTTTTCCAAGTTTAATTATTTGAATAGTTGAAATTTAATTTCTCTAAAATTTTTTACTTTAAGAATAATTTAATAAATGAAATCCGATTAATAATCCATAAAAGAATGTCACATAATCTAATTTAATATAATTCTTTTGTCAAGTTATTAACTGAATTTTAATCATTAAATAAAAGATAGAGATACTAAAAGTAGGAAAAAATAAATTTTAAATTACGAAAGGCATAAGGATCGAAAGCGTAATTAAATCATATTCATTGGCAGAAACAGACCTAAAAGAATTAATCCTTATTGAATCATTAGACAGACATACAAATAAAAAACTGCAGCCTCTTAATTACCTCTGTATCAGCTATATTATATATGGTTTTTATCTCACATTGGGGTGCATGGCCTTACATA
Organism: Gossypium hirsutum; assembly: GCF_007990345.1. Lineage (NCBI taxonomy): Eukaryota > Viridiplantae > Streptophyta > Magnoliopsida > Malvales > Malvaceae > Gossypium > Gossypium hirsutum. The sequence goes on along the minus strand of NC_053424.1, from coordinate 106,123,998 downwards.
TCAGTAGAATTTAATACATTCAACCACAGAGAACCAATCATCAAACTTGTAGCTAAATATTAAACCGAGTTTTAGAATGTATGTGGGTTTCACAACACTATTGGGGTTTAGAGTTTAGAGCCTTTCTTGTCTTTAATGAAGACAGACCAAGCACTTCCATCCAGTCAGGGATGAGCCAAAATCCATGGAAATATGTTCATTATTCAATCAAATCCATTCGGTTTATTTTTTATTTTAATTTTATGTCGTGGGTTTTTTCAGAGTTGGATCAGTGCTGGAATTTGTCCATCATCGATTAAAATTAAAAATTATTAATAATTCATTAAAAAATAAAAATAGCAAAAGGAAAATCGATTCAATCAATTCGTATTGGCTTGTGGATCAATCAATTCAACCTTTTATCTTGAAGTGATACTTTAACTGATCCTTAATTAAATCAATTCAACTAATTAATTCGTTCCAATTTCGAAAGTCATTAAAATCAAATTAATTAGTTTTATATTACTCTATTAAATTTGTATGTTTTAAATTTTTCAAAAAGTATATTGATCTACACTTCTTTTATTATGTTGATATTTTTTTTGTAATTTTATATGATCTTTAATTAAAAAAAACTAAAAGCTATATATCCACCAATCAAGCCACTAGTTCAGTGGTAAATGTGTTAATTTTAAGTTGATTGATGTGAGGTCCACTATAATATATATATATATATATATATAAAGATAAGTCTTTGTTACAAATTTCCTATATTTGCATGGTATTGTTTAAAGAGTAATTTATTATCAATCAATAATACATTACCTAATTTGAGTTCAACTCACTCACAAACTAAGATTAATCTTTCCACTAAGACTTTCTTCCTTCAACTTAATTACAAACTAAATAATTTTTATACAAATTATTTACCCAAAGAACAAGTTCCTAACAATGAACAGATTCGAGGAGGCCTTTTTGATTTTGCCTCGGTTTTTTGGAAGCCACCTTTGAATGGATGGTTTAAACTTAACATGGATGGCTCGTTTTTTGAGAAATCAGGAAAAAGTGGGAGTAAGCATGCTTATTTGGGATCACAATGGCAATTGGATTGTAAGGAGTTTCCATTATATCCCATGTACAACTAGTGTTGAAGTGGAACCTTGGACCCTTAGAGATGGACTTATGCTAGCTTATGAACTAAACATCTTAAATCTTGAGACTGAAGTAGATGTTACCATTATTATCCATTTTATGAAAAATACTTCTATCCCTAATCTCACTTTATTCCCTTGATTTATAAGTGTATGATATTCCTTGTAGCATATATTTCTCAAAGGGAACAAATGTATCGATACCTTAGCACAATTAACCTCTTGATTGACTGAATCATCAATTATTGGATGATGCCTAAAGGAATTTTATATATCCAACCTTGCTTTAATAGGTTAATAAAATATTGTTCCCTTTCGAAAAAGAAATATTATTTCTCAATCATACATTTAATTTGACAAGGTATGTGGATTTACAGCATTTCTCATCTTGAAGACAGCCCAAGCAATTTCAATTGCATGTCCTGCAACATCAGGCTCTTTTATTATTATTATGAGTTTCATCACTAGTGGACTTGGCTGCTATTTACCCTATTCTTTCATTCCAATAATTCAAGCCCAGTTAACCAAAAAAACCTACGAAGGAGAGCATAGGTTGGTACAATTTTCAATAACCTACCCATCATACCATATCATATGAATCACAATCACAACATTTTCATTTTTTTTTCTTTTCTTGTTGCTAACCATTTACAAATCCTCCACACAGTTTTAACACAAGATCCAAATCCAATATGTAATTACATGATATAACTATTCATTAAGAATTCACTTTGAAGGTAAGAAATCTGTTTTTTAACATGTTGTATTAGGTAAAGATTATGTCTACAGTAGGAATCCTTTCCATGTGCTTCTAATCTCTTGGGTCTTCACAAGTAAATATTATATATATATGTACATTTTATTCAAAATTGAGTCAATTATTCAATAAATTCAAATGAATTGTTGAAGAAGATTTTGACTTATTGGAAGCCAAACGATTAATTGGTATAAATGTTAGAAGTAAAACACAAAGGTTGAAAAGTAAGTTGTAATAGTCAAATGAATTGTTTAGTTGGTTGAGTATTTATTAATATCGTGATAAATATTAGAGATTGAATCTTATCATCAGTTTGAATTATGTTTGGGATTCGTTGTTATTTTTCTCAACAATTTCGTCTCTAAGATTCAAACATGCATTTTTCCTTAAAAACGCAATGTGTCTTAACACTACATTTAATACTTTTTGAAGTGTTTGATGGTATACCCTAACCTTAGATTGAGTTATCCTCATTGCCTAAACTTTTTTTTCCTCTCATAAAAAAGAAAAATGAGTAGCAATCAAACCCTTTTCCCCATAAGCTCTAGTTTGTACCATAGGATAGGACCTTCGGTCCAAATTTGTGTAGGGTGGTTGCTTCTTCATATGCCAAACAAGTACTAAGAATTCCCTTAATTTATGGATGTTCTTCAGCTTTCCTATCCCAGCAGAAGGAAAAGAAAATAAAGAAAAGTGGCCCAATATTTATTTACTCTGGACTTTATCTATTACATAAAAACTTGGAATTTTATGCAACTAGAAATCGCCTAAACCGTAAGCATTATTTCATGGCACTGATAAAGGCGGACCCCAAGAGGGTCTTCATTCCAACACGTCTGATTAGACAATATTGACATGGATGAGTCCAAATTGACTGTGGTCGACCCACCAATTTTGTTTCTTCACAATGCTAGCTGAAAGGTCCCCCTCCACCATGAAACAGTATTGGCCACCATCTCCTGCTTGATTATATAAAGAAATTAAAAGCTACATACGTGTATGGGTCCTCTCTCTTCTATCAATTTTAAAGGATCATTTTACGGGGTTTATATGGGGGCTAGATGACATAAATATTAGATTGAAAGCAAAGATCATGACAATCTAAGGAGATGATGTCCATGGCCCTGCCCTAAGACAACTCAAAATACAATTTAATTATAAATTATTAATGATAAAAAAAATTGGGATTATTCGTTTTCACCTTTAATTTCCTTTATCTTTTGTGCTTTTATCGGTTTGAAAAGAAATTAAAGAACAGACTTCGTCTACTAGCTCACTCTGATGATGGTGTTCAATGCTTATTCAAAATTTCGAGTTAAATAAAAGAATAGGTTTAAAAAAGTGCAAGGCATTACAAACCTTTGTTTTTGGGAGCTTTAAATGTCATTTTTGAATTATGATTTTAAAACAGTAAATATTTCATTAAATTTTAAATTGTTCTTGTACCCTAGAAAGTTAGATTTCATGTTGACAAGGGAAACCTACCCCAATCGCGGAGTAAACAAAATCACTGATAGGATTCAAACACCATTACTTCCTATGGTCTAAGCTTTTCATACATAAACTGATCAATATGTGGGTAAAAGCAACAGTGACAACCTTTTCAACCACCATATAAATTGATGGTTACTTTCAAGCCATGAGCCACAACCAGAAAAGTCAACAGAGCAGTTGATTGATAATGAAATGATAGTAATTTGAATCCACTGGTAAAAAGTTCAATCCAGCTTAAGTTCGGATTCTGCCAAAACTAGTGTAATAGAAACTATGGATTGGATGGTATCAAACAAAAAAAATGCAAGTAAAAGAAACTATGTTACTGCAAGAATACTATATGCAGTAAATGCTACAGTGATAGAGATTTCTTTGTCTCATTATTTCTTAAAACTAATCTGTATGTATAAACTTATCAAGCTTATAAACACACACATTAAGAAATATATATAAGGAAGTAAAATTAAATGGAAAAACTCACACTAAATCACCCTGAAATCCAGTTTTCAGAAGGATACTCTAATCCTATCCCTGCCGAAGAAGAAATAAAACACACAAAAAAGTAACAAAGTGCTTCTTCACCATGCGTAGTAAGTTCTACACTTACGCTAACTTAAAAACTCAGTGACCTACAACTCGCCTTGCATTGATCAAAAACTACATTGATCGAATGATTACCACTAGCTTACAAGGGATCGAGTTGGGTAACTAAAATGGGGCTCCTCACCACATGCTTGTTATTCCCATCTGTCCTTGTCAGCGACCTGAAAACAACTTCTGCATCATCCAACACCAGATGCTTGCTATCTACTGTTATGGTTACAAAAAAGCTTGTTTTCTTCACCATCGGTGTGAACACCAACTTCATCGGATTCACTGTCACCGTTACCCCTTTTAGTGCCCCTATCTTTGTAATGTAAACCACATTTGCCTGACCCACATTAGTCACCGTCCTCATGAATGTCTTGCTTGTTCGACCACTTAATGTGGTTGAAAACAATGCAACAATTGAAGGATAGTTAAGGTTCTCAGGCAATGGCTTCTTCATTGGACAAACTGCTGGAGACCGTGTAACTACTTGTACTAACTTAGGATTATAATAACCAACTTTCATAATCATGGTTGGTAATGTCATAAATAAGTTTCAGATCTATTGCTCGATCGAGATTTAGATGCCCAGCACCAAAATCGTAAGGAGTCGATGGCTTCTTGGTTGCTTCATTGATCATCGGCTAATTCTTATTATCAGTTATACTAGCAGTAGTCATTATAGTAGATCGATTTGCAGTTGGACTCCAATTAGGGTGTGCAGATTTCAGCAACGTTGTTGCACCACTAACACGGGAGCAAGCCATAGAGGTTCTTGAGAGGATGTTAAACTCTGTTTTCCTTTGATTAGAATCTAAGTCAGTTGGGCCAAAAACATCAGTCCAATCAGCCAAAATGTTAACCCCAGGAGCAATCAAATCCGGCTTAAGAATTTCAAGGTTCAACCCATTGGGTCCTCTAGCGGAAAAGGAAGCCACGACCAGAGCTGGCTTAATGCCGATCACGGTACCCTTAACATCAATGGTAGCCGTGGGATTCGGGGACGATGAAACATATGATTTCATGGCATCCCCTTCGTCCGACCCGAGAGAACAAGTGGGTAGAAGGTAGGCATTGTCGACCAAGCCTTCACCATTTGAAGCACCATTGGCAAGAATCATGCCTTAGATTTAAATAGCGGTCCGATATCGGAATAGCGGCCGTTATATAGCGGTGTCGGCGCTGTCCGAAACTGCTATTGCTAAAAATAGCGGTGTGAGGCCGCAATTTAACGGGTAACGGCCAATTGCGGCAATAACGGGCTGCTATTCCCGTTATTCTCCGTTACAGTAAAAAAAATCATCTCTTCTCTGAAACAAAATCTACAGAAACACAATAAAACAAAAGGGCAGGTTCAACTAGAGAAGATAGGAAACATCGGATAATTAGGATTTTAATGATCAGTTCAATTAAAATTCAATAAAAATCTGCATTCTTGCTTGCATGTCTTTAGACTAGGATTTAAGAACAGAGCCCAGAGGCAGGTCCTTCAAAATTTGCAGAGTCTAAAAAATCAAGAGAGGGGTTTCGGGTGCGAGTGAAACTGTGAAAGCATGTTTAAAGCACTGCATGGCCACTCACCTTAGCCCAAACCCCAAAGAGCCATCTCCGATTCTCCAGTCTCCACTCTCCATACCAAGTTACCAACAACAGTTTGGACTTGGAGAGACGAGTAGACGAGACGACCAAATGCTTCTGTAATGTATTGAAGAAAGAACATAGAAAAATCAAAACCAAAATTAAGAACAGAATAATGAATATAAGAATTGGGTTTTTTCAAAACCAAAAGCAAAGGGAAAGGGGAAGGGAAAGGGATAAAAAATAGGGTTTGTAGTTTACACGGGTAAGGGAAAGATCAAAGATCTTAGCTGTTTTAACTTTTGAGTTTTTACCATATTTTTATTTATAATTTTAAGTTTCTTTAAACTCTATTATTTAATTAATATATCGGTTGATGTCATGAATTTTTTTAAAAATAAAATTAATGAGACTTTACGTTATATTTTTGTTTCAAATTGAATTTAATTATCTATGAATTGCAATGTTAATTTGTTATATATATATAGAAATTTCTTTTTTTTCTTTTTAAAGAATATAATTAGGATTTTAATGAATTGTAATGTTAAGTTGTGTTCTGATATCAATATATCATATTAATAAAAGTTCGTGTTAAAAAACATTCTAAAAATTATTAAAAATGACTTTTTATAATTATTATGTTTTACAATAAATTGTGCGAATTTAAAAAAAATTTACGACCGCAATACCCGCAGTGACCGCAAAGCATTCATTATGTCCACAACCGCAATAAACACAACGCGACCGAAAAATCAGCCGAGACCGCAATTTAAATCCCTACACCACCAGCTTCCTTCACAACCATGCCTTTAGCCACCATTGGGTTACTCTTTCGATCATAGATTATGATTTTTCCCTTAACAACATTTGGATCAAGTGAATTCTCCATGCATAAAGAAGCTGAAAGTACCTTAGATTTTTCAAGATAAACCAATGGATACATCTTTCCTTTTTAACTGCTAGTCGGAGTATAACGAAACGCTGTTTAACCTCCGCCCATCACTGAGGATGACATCAGCGGAGAAGTTTCGGTCGATTGTTCCCGCTCTAACGGTCACCAACCAATGAGCAAGGTTGGTAACGGACATTAAGTTAGGTCCATCGTTTCCAGTCGAGGATGAAACAAATACCTCTGGCGAAACCGCACCGTATGCTCCAATTGCGATGGGGTCGAGATGATATGTAGTGGAGATTCCATCTCCTCCACCGACAGAAATTGAAATTACGTCGACGACATCGTTGACAGCGGCATCGAAAGCGGCTAAAATGTCGAAGTCGAAACAACCTGAACTCTTCCAGCATACCTTGTAAACTGCCAGTCTTGCTTTCGGGGCCACACCTTTCGCTATTCCGGCAGCGTAACCTCCCATGCTGGAGCGAAATGCATGTTTTCCGGCGGCAGTTGAAGCCGTGCAGGTCCCCTGACCGTTAGCATCTTTGGGTGACATAAATTCAACTGTTTCGTTGATTCCGTCGATTGGACCACCCGGTCCCACCGTTGCTTCATGAACTTTAGAGAAGAATCTTGCACCGATAAGTTTGCGGTTACTGTTTTTAGCAACGAATCTGGCTCCGGTTTAGCAAACTCCCTTCCAGCGAGCGGGAGGCGGTCAAAGATTCGTGTTTGCGAAGCTTCTCCTTTCGGGCTAGACTCCGGTGTCGAAGACTCCGATTATAACATCAGAACCATAATCGGAATTCGACCAAAGCCCGTGTTGGTTTCGCAGGCCCAGGAACTGAGAGGAGCAAGTGGTGTGAAGTTGTCGGTGGCGATTTTCGAAAACAGCAAGCACTAAAGGGTGGTTACTGAGGGAAGCAGCATGGGTTTCAGTCAAACAGGCAGAGAAGCCGTGGAAGACAGTGTCAAAGGTGTGGAGGATTCGAGTTGGCTCAGCGAACTCGGAAGTGTACCAGTGATAGTGTGTGGGGAAAATGGACGGCTTTGATTGAGAATCTACACGAAATATGAAGGTTTTAATGGCTTCATCAGTGGAAAATGACTTCGAAAAATTAGAGAAAAACAAAAGAACAAGCAAAGGAAGAAAACTGTAGAGTAAAGTAGCCATTGATGAAGAGAGAAGTGAACTAGAGTGAGTTTCAGGAGATGAGAGTGTTATGAGAGAGAGTATCTCATTATTATCTCTTATTATTTTCCCTTAATTTAAAAACTTTAATTAATCAACGACAAAACTGCCTTGTTTGACCGTTCAAAATTAACGGGTCTAATTCTACTCTAGTCCTTGTACTCTTTCAACTTCAAGAATTTAAACCCTCTGTTTACCTTGTTTAAAAACCCAACCATCCAAAGCACAATATTTTCGGTTCTACAACAACAATTAAAAAAATGGTAAAAGTTAAATGAAAGTTTTATAACTTAGTTATTTTTTTACTCGATTTCTAATTTTTATCAATTCTAAGTGATTCATTTAGTTTCAATTTCTTTATCCAAACTGAAAATAACATATTAAACGATTTTCGATTCAATTACTTTTATCGGCTAATTTAATCAGGTTTGAACAGCAATACTTATTTGAAGAATTTTTATCTAACACATAAATGACAGAAGTTCAACCAAGGTCGTTTGGTCCGATTAGTTTTTTTAGAACCAAACAAATAGAAGACTAAGTTTTTAAAATTAAAAGTAAGGGATTAAATTTTAAGAATTAAAGAGTACAGGGACTAAAGATAAATTAAAACAAATAAAAGAGAAGTGAGATTTTATTTTCATTTTTTTAATCTTAATAATAAAAGAGTATGATTTGTAGGAAAGAAATGGGGTAGCTGAGGGATTATGATATTATAATATGACAAAATAATAGTAGTACTAGAAATATGTTTAAAAGGTGCAATTAATAAATTGCAAAGGGAACAGGTTTTATTCTGTACCCCAAAATAAACCACTGTTCTGTAATAAACTGGTAGTTAAACGGCATAGATACTTCGAGGTTTGTGGCGTGGCGGACATGTGATCATTTCGATCATCAAGAAAATGGGTTTGTTAAAAATGAAGCGAAAATTTTTAGTATTGCTCTCGTTGAGAGTCGAACTCAAGACCTCCCGCTTACTAAACGGGTGCTCTAACCAACTGAGCTACGAGAGCCTGACGATCAATGATATGAAATTTCTATGAATATTTATTGCAACCTAATCAGTGTGCATTAGTCATCGCGGCCATTTATTTCAAGTGGAAATGAGGCGGAAAATGGGTCGAGTGTTGACGCTAAAGAGTGACATTTGTCTGTTGGAATGTCCACTCGGACTGTATGTAGCAGATCACAGCACAGCAGGGGATATGAACACCTGTCTCACCTTATTACCCCTCCTGTCTTCACATTTGAGAGATGCTACCGTTTTCAACGCGATTTTCTGTTACATTGTACATGGATGTTTTTACTCGAACTAACCTTGAAAACAGGATCTTGTACTTGTCTAAATAAAATCTCTCCAATACTAACGGTCCAACGCTAAGAAATTTAATGCCTTTAGGATTTTGTGGAGGAATACAATAACATTACCAGATTTTTTCCTTCGTTTGAAATCTCAGTTTGGATTTTGAATTTAATTAAAATACAACGTAATTATTAAATACAGAAAAGCCTCAAACAATTTCCTTAATAATGTATATAATTTGTTTTCTACATTTTATTTAATTATATTGGAATGCATTTAATACGGTTATAACTTATCAACAATTGTTTGCTATGAAATTAATTTTGTGGATTAAATTCATTATTATTACAATAATCTACAAGTAATGCATTAAAATGTATTAAAGTACATAATATCTGGAAAGTCATAGTTGAGATTGAGATTGAAATCCCTGGATGTTGAAAAGAACAAAAATTTCGGCCCAAAATCTCTCATAGCTCAGCTTGATGGCGGAATCCTTAAGGCCCAAGGTGCTGTATAGTTTACATGATAAATCTCTTCCCATGGTTACAAGGAGTAAAGCTGGGGTTTTGGTCCAAAATGTTTTCACACTACTGTGAGTGATGATATGCCACCAACATTCGAAGAAGCACAGTAATGAAATTTGGCGAGAAGCTGTTGTAACTGAGTATAATGCTTTAATTTCTGACGGCACTTGGATGTTGGTACCACTGTCTCAAGGTAAGAAGCAAGCTGATTGCAAATGGCTTCCAAAGTAAAGCGAAATCCAGATGGGACGGTTGATTGTTGTAAGGCCCGGTTAGTCGCTAAGGGTAGTCTGCACACATCTTACTAACCTATGCTGTAAGTGGCAAATTTGATAGCTTGACCTTAACAACGCCTTTCTTAGTGACTATTAGTGAGGAGGTTTATATGGTTCAACCACAGAGTTTTGAGTAACAGAGCACTGACAGTACTCACTTGGTTTCTTGACTGTGCAACAGCCACAGAATTGGTTTGCCATGCTTAGAGATTCTGTAGTCAGTCTCGATTTTCATCCGTCTTTGTTTGTTAAAAGAAAGGACTGACGTTATGTATCTAGTTTATACGTTAATGTCTTTGTGATATATTAGTTACTGGCGATGGCATTGAAGCACTAGTACGGCAACTTCACACCAAGTTGTGTTATTAGAGTATTTCCTTAGTATAGAGGTGAAGCAAGTAGATGGGGGATGTTTTCCTTCAACGACGCTAGTATATTTTGGAAATGTTGAAAAGAAAAAAGGTGGAGAACGGCAATCCAGCCTCCACTCCCATGGCTATATCACTAAGCCTCACCAGGGATGAGATGGAAACCAGAATGAAAGCCAAACCTGTGACTGACCGGCCACCGCGGTGGCAGGTCGTCAGGCCGGTGCCATCTCACGGATTCGAATTTAAATTTATTTTTCAACTTTTTTTTAATCTTTAAAAAAAATTATATATTAATTTATTCCAATGTCGCTTGATCTGCGACATCATTAAAAAAATAATTTCTTTTGGCTTGTGTTCGTACTTTTCAAGGGCGTATTTTTCACATGATACATATCAATGCCGCCAAAGGCAGTACAAAAAATTTATATTTTTTAAAAACTAATTATCAGTGTAATAATTGATAGCAAGAGAGGTTGGTGTCGCTGATTGGTCAGATAGCACCTTTTTTATTGTTTAATTTGCCTAGTTTCATAAATAATGCCATGTAATCTCATTTCAATAATTATTTGTTTATTTTTATATTATTTAAGTAAAAAACTGTATGATTGAAACATGTTCAATGTGAATGCAATTTTTCTAGGCAATTTAATCCCTCAAAATTAAATGCCAAATTATGTATATATAGTAATTAACTATTTTCATCAACATAATTTGAACTTTTATTATCGAAGTGTTTGACGAAAATTTTAATCACCACTTCAAACATGTATAGATTATTGTATTAAAGATATCAAAGGGAATATATTCCCTAAAATGGTAAGTGTTGAGTAAAGGAGATGGGGTTAATTAGAAGCATGTAATGGGTAGTGCAAAGCAAAGCAAAAGATGCTCTCTATTATTGAATTGGCAAACTTTATGTATGATTAATGCAAGCCTAAAATCAAGGATTACCAAACTGCTACATCTTTTTACAAGTTTGATGAAGACAACATGGCAAACAAATTAATGTGGTGGTCAAGTTAGGTGTTGTCCTCAAATAACCAAACATGGAACATCATAAATATTTTTATAAATTAGAAGATTAATGCTAAAACTCTAGCCCCCCCAAAAAGCATAATTAGTAACAACAAGAGAAGGGGCATATGTTGTTGTAGTTATTAAGATGGTAATAAACATGATTTATGTTTCAAATTAAAATCCTAATTAGCTTTGTCTTTAATCACATCAATCCCCATCTCAGTTGGATCAGTTGCTTGAACTTCGTAACTGATGCCATCTAGCACTCTCCTCAGCCCATCTTTGGATGTAGCATACAGCATTTTTGCTCTAATTCTTGATGCCGTTGGGGACCTATAATCCAACAATTTATTAATTAATAATAATGAAAAAACATATATTCCTAAAGCAAAGAGATACTTGGATTCCAATTCATAAATTATTAATACATGTTCCCGACCATTCTTATATAAACCTCAATTATTTGGTTATTATTAACCCACTAAAGAAAATAATACTCTTCATTATTGTTCTTTATGTATGCCATATAACATGTTATCCTTGTATAAATAATAAAGTTCCTACAAGAAAATGTACAGTAGTGACGGTATAAGTAGAAAAGGCGACGGACCATGCAATGAAGAAGATCTTGCTTTTCCGACAGTTATCAACGGTGACAAAATCGAAATCAAAGACAGCGTAACGGCAGTCATCGGTAGGCAAAGAAGCAGCGAGATCATCGTAGCTTTCGCCAGGACCGCCGACCTCATCGACGGTCACCAGCCTTGATTTGTCATCGATCTTGAACACTATGTATCTATGGACTTTCTTCCATTTCATCTCCATGAATGAGTTTTTGCACTCATCAGTGACCCACATCCCAGTTGTTGCCTATTGTTTTCATACACCCAAATACACTAGATTACAAATCATTGATGTTGAAATGAAAAGAAAAGAAAAGAAAAGAAAATTGGGATATATGTACCATCTTGAAAGCCATCGCCATTGCTGTTGAATCTGTTTGAGAGACTTGAAACTGAAGGTGATGAGAACTGAGTGGTGATGAGCTTTATATAAAGAAAAAGGTAGGAAATTGCCACTAAACTTCATTGATAATTACAACTAATTAATTTGCAATAAAATAGATTTGATTTTGGAAAACCGGTTTGCTTTTCGTTTGGGTCAAAATTTTGGAATTGTTAATTTTATAACTTATTTATAGTTAATTTTATAATTAAACTTACAAATAAAATATTATCATTCAATTAAAATATTGAACATAATTTTTAATTTTATATTTGTATGTACATAATTGATATATATTTGTATATATATAACAAAATAAACCGAAATCAATACATATTAATATTATAATAAAATATTATATATATATATATATATATATATATATCCACCGATAGGATACTAACAACTTTGGTTTTTATGTTTGTAGTTTTGCTTAGGAAAATGTACTAATTTATTATTAATTAAAAGTAATTTCCTAGTGCTTTAGTAAAGGAAGTTTTTTTTTTTTACAGTCATTATATAAGACACTAAATGGACCGAAAAAAAATATATTTAAAAAGTTTTAGGCCCTCGTCCTTAAAATAGAAAAAATTTTATTTAAACTCTTTTAAAATTTATAAAAATTTGATTTAATCTTTTAAAAATTATAAAGATATAAATATTAAAATAGTGAAATTATATTTTTACTATCATAAAACTATACAATTTAATTTCCTCCCCTAATAAATTTTTTTAACTTTGCCCTTATTTTGAAAAATATTTTTTTAGAAAGAAAATAGTGGGTAATGTTTTCCTAACTATGAAGAATTATGTGAACTGTATTGAGTACTTCAAATTTTAACAAAAGAAAAATGGTTTGTTTAATTAAGAAGAGTGAATAAAAAAAATTAGATGACATAATTCTTTTAAAAAAATAATTTCAATTTTTTTGTATTTTCACTAAATGAGTTGACACAAAATTCAATTAAAAAATTGAATATATTATAAATAATTATATAATAATTATTAAGTGAAGAATGTTTTAATAAAACAATTATTTGTAATAATATCTAAATCAATTTAATGAAAGATGTTATTGATATGGACAATGTTGGAGTGACATAAAGTTATAGGAATAATAATACTAAAAAGAAACTGTTTACATCAAACTAAGGGTTTGTTTGGTTGGGTGTAATGGCTAATCCATTACACTCCGAATCGGTGGCCCCACTGAATACAGCGTTTGGTTCGCTGTATTGCCGTAATACAGGCTTATTACGTTGCGGACGGATTCGGCATTTTCTCTGCTTCAGCGCCGATTTCTAATCCCTTCCAAAAACAAAGATTAGCTATTACGTCTCTGTTTTGATTTTCTTTTTCAATTTTTGCCCTCAGCTTCATCTTCTGCTTCTGTAACTTTCTTTCCAACCATCTCTACGTTTCCCTTTTTTTCCATTGATTGCAGAGGAGACCTAGATATTTAAGGTAATTTTTATTTTTTCCTCATTCTCCTTATTGCGTTCTTCATCTTCTTCTCCTTCTTCCTCCAGGTAACTTTCCTCCTTCTACTTCTTCCGTTCTTCATCTTTTATTTCCAATTTTCCTTAGCTTTGTCCGTCGCATATCTTCTCTTCTCAAGGCTGCTGTTTTGTTTCGCTCAAATCTATGGCTACTTTCACCTCTTTCTCTCTTTTTCAGTACTCTTTTATCTGTTTATATTTTGTTAATGTTAAGGATAGAGTGATAAAGTATTGATTCTGGGTATTTGATTTGGACAGTAATTATGCAACGACTGGAAGGATTGTTGCAATTGTGAGAGCCTCACCACGACTCTCTTCTTCTCTCACCTCCATCAATTTTCTAACACCAAATCACTCACGCAGGTATTTTTCTTTTCTTTTTATTTGGTTGGGAAGTTCTCTTATTTCGGCATTCAATTGAGGAATCTTCTTTTTCCTTTTTCATGTCGGTTTTCTTTGTTGATAGATAGTTCGAAACCATCTGTTAATGCTAATTATGGTGTTGTTATCTAGAATTTATTAGAGAAATAAGAAAATTTAAGTGAAAGAAAAATTAAACATGGGGTGGTCAGTAATATTCCTTGTGTTTCGATATGTAAATAAGTTGAATCAAATTATTATGGCTTGATCACCAAGTTTGTAAATAAGCATGCAGGGATGGAAATGGCTCAACTCATATGTGGAGGTTGTCGAACATTTCTAATGTATACATGTGGAGCAGCAAGTATAAAAATGTTGCACCAGGTACAATTTAATGATTTTGTGCATGTGATATAAATTTGTGGTTGTAATGTTTGGAATTGCAGAAATGATTCTGTTAAAGAAGAATGGAAAATTATTTTTGTGCTTTTAAGAAAATATAATGCTTGTGGGTTGAAGATCTGTTTCTTCAATTTGTTTCTGTACTGTAAACGAGTTTAAGGAATCTTATTCATTTTTCTTTTCTAAAAAAGGGGGAATGCGATTCCATTTCCTGATTAGTGCTTCTTTGTGCTGTATTTGGTTTTCCAGCGTTACAATGTGTCGAGCATGAATGTCTTTTATTACCTTTATATTCTTTGTTTCTATTGTCATTGTCATCTTCGTTTGGTAGTCTTCTGAGCTACTTTAGTTCAAGATATCACTGGTGGATAATGGCTGTTCTAATCAAATTTGAGAGTGAGTACTAACCATATAGTATTTTCTGTTTTGTTTCTTCATTCATCTCATACCATTGGTTTTCCAGGTTGCCTTGCAATACGATTAATAGGTTACCTTATGTTTTGTCAGTTTTTTCTCTCTTTTTTCACCTTCTGTTCTGGGGACATACCTCTCAAATTTTTCTTAGATTAATGATGATAAAATTTGCTATTGGTTTTCGGCAGGACATTGATTAGAGTCACGAATTGAATGCAGTAGCCGTTGTGGCTTGGTTAGAATTCCGACTCGGATTAGGCCATGGGAACTTGGCTTGCAATCACAACCTAGTGTAGGAAGAAGTAGAAAACAATCTTCATCCATTGCATGCACCGCAACTGCTTTGGTACGTTTTGTCGCCATAACTAATCGCTTACTTTTATTTTTACAGAAGAAATTGAGAATTGTTGCTCATCTTTTTGTCAATGTAAACGGTATTAAATCTTGATAGTAGATTTACTGAAACAAATCATTACATGCCTGCACGTATGTTATGGCTCTGTGTGTGCTTTGCGCGTGCTTATACTCGATTTTTCCTTTTTTCCAGCAGAATGCAACTTGCAGTGCATCAGGACAAACTCAAACTGTTACTCGTGAGGCACCAACTATCACCCAAGGTCCTGTTCATTGTAAGAACAAACACATACTCTCTTTCAGTAGTTTGTCAATATTCATTAGAAGGGAGCAGAAGTTTGGACTTAATTGCTTATTGTGCCTTGCAGTTGATATAACTTGTACATTTGTACATACTACCTAATAGAAAAATTTAGGAAAGTTCTAATCTGAAAAAACTCTTTTAGTGGTCATGGATTATAAAAAGTATGATTAATTTATAATTATTCTGTGTAATCTCTTGGTGTATATGTGTTAATTTAGGGGGGGTTGCTCTTTTTTTCATTCATTGCATTGTGATTAACTAATGTTCTCCGGGATCCAGCAGTCAGGTGTTGGCACCACTGATAGTGAAGTACATTCCAGACCCTGCCAAATTGACGGTTCCATGAATCAAAGCGCTGCCATTGTTCCACCACTGATGCATCAGAGGCCTTTGGAATCGGTTGGTCACTCGAGCTGTAGTTTTCTGAGTTTATATATATATATATTTGAGCCATCTGTTCTTCATTCACTGTGCCACCAGATTAGTTGATTTGCCTTATACATGGTTTCTCTGTTTTGCCACTTGTGTGATTTTCTTTATTGTTGTTCCAGCATACATACAGCCATTGGGTGAGGAGTAGTCTCACTATCTCTGTTTCTTGATGATTTTTTTTCAAATTAAACCTATTAGAGAATATGTCTTTGAAAGGTAGGAGATAAAACATGTTGAAGCTTTTCCTTTTTCCTTTTTTTCCTGCTATGTCGTAAAAGGAATCTTCGACTTCGAGTCATTACTAGCAAACACAAAATGCATCAGTTAATATTTAATACCGATATCTTCATCATTTTAATATGCACCCATGCTAAATAATCACAAGTCTTGCTATCAGTCTAGAGAAGAATAAAGATACATCATATTTCTTCAAATATAGATGTTCGAATCTAAACCGACAGTTCTGTTTTGGTTGGTATCAGGATGTGGGTTAGCCGAAAGGAGCAAGCAGAAGTCGTTTTTGGCATACAACATTCTCATGGCAAATTATTTCAGCACGCCAAGGACATCTTGCTAATGTAACACAGTGAAATTTGTCAAGGTGAAGGTACTTTAGCTCTGATCTTGCACCTGTTAATCCAAACATGCAAAGAAATCCAACTTGAAGTTGATTATCGCGACTCGATGAAACGGTGGGTCGGGGGATTAGGAAAACATGTACTTTCTATGTGAACTGTTTCCAGCAGTGCTGGGGTGATAAGTGAGTGAGGCAGGGATGATGATACCATTGATATGACTAACTTCCCACGATGTAGTCTGTAAATTTCATGATTATATTGATACAAAAACTACATAATGATAAAGCCTACAGGTTTTATAATCTATTAGATTATGTTACATCCCAAAATAATTATATTTATTAATAACTTATATAAGAACAAAATGAAGGTTTGATTGACATAATAAAATTGAAGCTTCAAGTTAATGTTTTAGGTTGAAAATAATACATTTAATTTTAGATTGTCATTTGTATTATATTTCAATTGAATCGATATAAAATCACAACTAATAAATAAATTGGTTTTATATTTTTAATTTTCCACAATTTCTTTTGTAATTATAAGATTTGAACCTCTCAACACGATTTTATATTATGATTTGAGTAAATTCATATAAGAATATTAATTATTAAGAATTTTATTAAATTATATATTTTAATTATAATATATTTAATAATAATTATGTTAATTTAAATTTTATAGTATCATATATTATGATTTGAGTAAATTCATATAAGAATACTGATTATTAAGAATTTTATTAAATTATATATTTTAATTATAATATATTTAATAATAATTATGTTTAAATATGATTAAATTATTTATTATTGATATTAATAATCTTATTAAAAATTAAATAACAATAACAATAATCATTTACCAAAACAAATTTATGCTAAGGGTATTCTAGTCATTTTAGTTTTTTCCATTATGCTATTATACCTCTATTCCATTCAACCAAACACAAGATTACTATTACGCCTCTATTCCATTACATTCAACCAAACAGTTGATTTGCTATTACACCTCTATTCCAATACACCTCTAATCCATTACACCTCTAATCCAATACACCTCTAATCCAATACAGCGAACCAAACGTGCCCTAAAATTTAAATAATCGATTGAATTTTAATTTAGTTGATACTAGCCTTGTTGTTAGCGTAAAAATTTGTAGGTTCGATCAAATTGAAATATTTTTATTCTTTTATTGAAGAGTTGGAAATGAATTATATTAAAAATTTTAAATAAACTATCTTATTATATAATAAAATATAAATTTCATTATTTAGTCAAATAGAAAAAGTATTGATTGAGCTAAGCCAAAGAGAAAAGTGCTAAAAACTGAAAAGAAATTCAATGATCTTGTCAATATGGATTAAGTGAGTTCCAACAATAAAAAACATAGAAATTTTCGAATTTTTAATACTAATTTATTAACTTTCTAATAATGTCTTCCATAAATAATTGATTTGACTGTTGGTAAAAGTTTTGTCAAAAATTTAACTGGGCTTAAATGCAAAAAAACAAACCATAAAAAATTACTGACGTGAAAAGTTTAATTGTTTTTAATTATTTTGTGAGGTTTAATTGATTTTTTAAAAATATAAAATTCAAATTATTTATAAAATTATTAATTTTCAATATTTTCTAATTTTTATAATATTTTCATAATTTCTAATAATTTTTTGAAAAATAAAAAAATTATTACCTTTGGGTTTGCCTCATAAATTACTCTATATCTTATCTTGGTACATCTTTATTATCTTTTAATTACTAAATAATTCAAATAAAAAAAATTAGTGACTCTGATTAAGATGTACATTCATAGAATTTAAATTAACATATTATTTTTTAAGTTTAATAAAAATAAATAATTCTTTTAAAAAATTATTAAATAGTTCTTAAACTAATATTTAAATAATAAAAAAAAACTCATCAGAGTTCACCTATTGCACTATAAAATAATTCTTTTTGTTTTCCAACAAAAGCTTAACATTTTTTTTTACCATTATATGTACACTAAATTCACAATACTCTTATGGGTTTTATGTTAATCCGCATGAAATTCATGGTTCAATTCGTTCTTATGTTTATAAACACATTGCCCCCTCTTTTATTGCAATGTAATAATTTGTTTGTACCAAAAAATAAAATAAAATAAAAATAAAAATTTAAGTGAATCATTATTTTTAGTGATAGTTATTATCTATTGTAACACCCCTAACCAATATCCAACACCGGGACAGGGCTCGAGGCATTACCGGAACTTTACACTTTCAGTATACTAACTCGGGTCACAAAAGTATACTAACTCGGGTCACAAAATTTCATTTGAATTTAAAACTTTTCACTCATGAACATCTCGTCCCTTGTATAGGCCTTCTAGACCTATAACATATCGGAAGGCAATGTGGGACAAATACGGGCACGTTCGATTAGCCTTGGGCTCCTCAGAAAATTTTCCTTAACTAAAAGGGACACACGCCCGTGTATCTTGAGGCACGCCCATGCCCTTCAACCGTGGGAAACACTGACTTATCAACACGGCCATGGAACACGCCCGTGGACGAAACTGTCATTTTAACATGGCCATGGCGCACACCCGTGTGGCCTACCCGTTTACAACTTTGAGCTAAGTTTTTAAGTGCAGAGGACACACGACCATAGCACACGCCCATGGAAGGGAACCGTGTGTCACACATGGCCTAGACACACGCCCGTGTGTTTAACCATGTGGACTTTATTAGGCTATTTTCGAAGCCTTTAGTCACCCCTTTATACTACTTATGCCTAATGGTTACCAAGTTTGAGAAGAAGCATGATTATATACTTGTAAATAATCTTAATGAAAATAGTTGTATGGAAACCTAATATCATTGGTTTCATACATAAATGGTTATTTCCTATTTAGTGTCATGGGTTCTCATATTACTTTAATCCATCTGAAATTGGTTCACTCATGTGATTCATTGCCAATTGATAGCAACCCATCCTTCGTAATTAAAATCATGCATAAAATCGTAGGTCATAGCATACTTAAATTAAGCCAATTTTCATGGCCATATACAAAGAGATAAACATATTTTAACATGCCTTTACTGGGAAAATTAAATGACACATATAACAAAATACTCAAAAATACTATACATGCCATTGAACAAAATAAACTGAGTCTTTATACCAAAGCTTGTTTAGTTGATAGTGTGTTCACTCCCCAATTGTCTTCCAATCCTTATGAGTCATTGAGCTCTGTGAGACAGGGAAAATGAGAGGGGTAAGCATTTTCATACTTGGTAAGCTCGAATAACCGGAAAGTAAACTTACCTAGTAATTAGCAAACATCTATACTTATTTCATGAAATCATCCATTATGAAATGATTTCCTATCACATGCACTCAATCAATGAGTTAGTCATATAATCATGTATTATGTAATTTAACTAGATGAGCTCATCATCAACATTTCATTCATATATGTATATCCCATGTTAATCTCGTTGAGTTTCTAAGAAACCTTGATGGAATACCCAATATTCGTTAATTTATACGAATGATTATTCCATCTATGCATTCCCGCGAACCTCACATCATATGGCAAGATTACACGTCCAGGCTAAATCCCCTATTATATGAACTCAAAAGGTGATGTCGGGATTACCAGTCCAGGCTAAATCCCTTATAGCAACAAACACCCTTAATGAGCTAGGATCTGGATTACCAATCCAGGCTAATTTCAGACCTTAATCGGATTACCCGTCCGGGTTGAATCCATCATGCACACATATTCTTCGGGAGGCTTGATCATTCAAGGAACACCCATCCGGGCTAGATTCCTTTTCATACCTGAGATCTTGGATTACCCATCCGAGATAAATCCTTACTGCAACACATGCAGGATCTCAATTTACCTTTTCAATGAGGGTTTATCCATCGAATTCCCTTTGTCAACCTCAACCGAGATATTTTTCACATGTTATCATCAATATGCATTTCTATGATATTTCATACCAATAAAAAATACAATCATCAAGCATTCATAATTCATACAATTATGCATATCAAGGGTTTACTTT
Organism: Gossypium hirsutum; assembly: GCF_007990345.1. Lineage (NCBI taxonomy): Eukaryota > Viridiplantae > Streptophyta > Magnoliopsida > Malvales > Malvaceae > Gossypium > Gossypium hirsutum. Next base: position 106,103,462 of record NC_053424.1, on the reverse strand, counting down.
AAGTTATCCGAACGTACCTGGTACTCTTTTCGGAGTTGTGTTTCGGTTATTCCGAAACCTTGTGTTTACCACGATTGACCTTCAGAATTTGTTCCTCGGGGTCTGTAACAGCAAAATTAATTCATTAATAGCCCAAATTATATATTTCAAGTTTAATACCTACCCCCAATCTAAATGACAATTTTGCCCCTAACCTTTCACATCTTTACGATTTAGTCCCTAGGCTTGTATAATGAAACACATGCAATTCCTATCTTACCCAAGCCTAACCGAACATTTTTCTCTCTTATGGCAACCCACATTTTTCATTATTTTCCTCATTTCTACCACACATTTACATCTTTTGCAAAATAGTCCTTATAAGGGTTTCTCATGAAAACCAACTTGGAAAAGATTTTTAACACACATTTATCTTTCATATTCTTCCATAATCCATCAAAATACCAATAACTCATGCATGGGTAAATTTTTGAACAAGAACCCTGGCATGAAATATGGGTAGAAATGGAGAGAGTAAACTACCGGGATTTCAAAAATACAAAGAACATGAAAAACGGGTCTTGGGAGCACTTACTATTGAGCTTGAAAATCGAAGAAACCCTAGCTATGGTGTCCTCCAAATTTCGGCCGCTATGGGAAGAAGATGGGCATATTTTTTCTTTATTTTTCACTTTTTATTTCATTAAAATGCCTAATGACCAAAATGCCCTCATGCTGTTTCTTTAAAATTTCATCCATACAAGCCCATTTTTGTCCAAAAATTTAGAACTTGGGCAAATTGATCTCCAAGACCTTCTAATTCATTATCTATAGCAATTTCATACAAATTGATTCTAGAATCCAAGTTTTGCAATTTATTCAATTTAGTCCCTAATTTCTAATTGGACATCTTATACTTAGAATTTCTTCATGAAACTTTAACACATGCATATACTCATATTCTAGGCCTCATAATAATCATAAAATAAATATTTTGAAGTCGAATTTGTGGTCCTGAAACCACTATTCCGACTAGGCCCTATTTCGGGATGTTACATTTCTCCCCCCTTAGGGGCTTTCGTCCTCGAAAGTCTTACCAGAAAATAGATTCGGATATTGGCTTATCATGGTTTCTTCTGGCTTCCATGTAGCTTCTTCAACACCATGTCGATGCCATAAAACTTTTACAAGAGCCACATATTTATTTCTCAACTGTTTAACTTTGTGAGCCAATATCTTAATCGGTTCTTCTCTATAGGTCATGTCCGGTCGAATTTCGATCTTAGTCGGCGAAATCACATGAGAGGGGTCTGATCGATATCTCCTTAACATAGATACATGGAACACGTCATGAATCTTTTTCAATTCGGGTGGAAACGCCAAACGATAGGCTAATGGTCCAACTCTTTCAGTGACCTTGTATGGTCCGATAAATCGTGGACTCAATTTACCCTTCCGATCAAATCTTAGTACCTTTTTCCATGGAGATACTTTCAAGAATACTCTATCTCCAACTTGAAACTCAATCTCCTTTTTTTTCAGATCAGCATAAGACTTTTGCCTATCTGATGCCACTTTTAAATAATCCCGAATCACTTTAACTTTTTCTTCGGTTTCTTTAATCAGATCAACTCCATGAATCCGATATTCCTTGAGTCCTGTCCAGTACAATGGAGTTCAGCATTTCCTACCATACAAGGCCTCATAAGGCGCCATCTTCAAACTTGTTTGGAAACTATTATTGTAGGCAAATTCTACCAATAGTAGGTATTTTTCCCAACTACCTTGAAATTCAAGGATGCAACAACGCAACATGTCCTCGAGAATCTGAATCATCCGCTCAGACTGACCATCAGTCTAAGGGTGAAAAGCTGTGCTAAAATTTAACTTCGTACCTAAAGCTTCTTGTAACTTCTTCCAGAATCTCGAAGTGAACCTCGGGTCTCTGTCTAAAATAATCGACAGTGGTACTCCATGCAATCTTACTATCTCAGAAATGTAAAAATCAGCCAATCTATCAAGGGAATAATCTATCCTGACCGGGATAAAATAAGCTGACTTTTTCAGTTTGTCCACTATAATCCATATGACATCTTTCTTTTTCGGAGTCAAAGGTAATCTTGTCACAAAATCCATGGTAACTTTGTCCCACTTTCATTTGGGAACTGTTATAGGCTGTAACAGACCTGAAGGCACTTGATGTTCAGCTTTAACTTGCTGACATATTAGGCATTTCGATACAAATTCAGAAACATCTCTTTTTATGCCGTTCCACCAGTACATCTTCTTTAAATTGTTGTACATCTTGGTACTTCCTGGGTGAACTGACAAATGATTGTTATGTGCTTCTTGCAAAATCTTTCAAATAAGTTCATTGTCTTTGGGTACACAAACCCTATCTCTAAACATTAAACTTCCATTAGGACTAATTCGAAAATCTGACTCAACACCAGACTCACATTGAGCCCTTTTTGCTTGCAAGTCATCATCATTAAGCTGAATATCATGAATTTCTTGCAGAAATGTTGGCCTAGCCTTCAGCTCGGCCAAAACTGAACCATCATCAAGCAATGTCAAACGAGTATCCATGGCTCTCAAGGCATACATGGATTTTCTACTCAATGCATCGGCGACCACATTCGCCTTGCCCGGGTGATAGTCGATAATCAAATCATAATCTTTAATTAATTCGAACCATTTCTGTTGTCTCAAATTTAATTCTTTCTGAGTCATCAAGTATTTCAAACTCTTGTGGTTTGTGAATATACGGCAAGTCTCGCCATACAAATAATGCCTCCAAATTTTTAAGGCAAAAACAATAGCAGCAAGCTCTAGGTTGTGGGTTGGGTAAGTCTTCTCATGAGGCTTCAATTGTCGTGAAACATAGGCTATCACCTTGTCATCTTGCATAAGTACACAACCCAATCCATTTAACGATGCATCACTGTAGACCACAAACTCTTTTCCCGGTTCAGCTAGCACTAGAACAGGAGCTTCGGTCAGCAATGTCTTTAACTTTTCAATACTTTGTTGACACTTCTCCGTCTATTCAAACTTAACGTCTTTCTGTAGCAACTTCGTCATCGGAGTCGCTATCATGGAAAATCCTTTTACAAACCTTCGATAGTAAACGACTAAGCCCAAAAAGCTTCTAACTTCGGTTACATTCTTAGGTGATTTCCATTCAACAATTGCAGAAATTTTACTTGGATCAACTCGGATGCCTTCACACAAAACTATATAACCCAAAAATCCAACTTCCTGGAGCCAAAATTCACTCTTACTAAACTTAGCATACAATTTCTTTTCCCACAAGGTCTGCAACACAATTTTCAGATGCTTCGCATGCTCTGCCTCATCTCTAGAATAGATCAAAATGTCGTCAATAAAAACAATGACAAACTTATCCAAATATGGCCGAAAGATCCTATTTATTAGATCCATAAACACAGGGGCACCCCAAGGTGAAAAACTTGGCCTTGCGAATCCTTTATCCGTCAGCTCTTGCAATTGTGCCTTCAACTTTTTCAACTCAGTCGGTGCCATTCTGTATGGAGCAATAGAAATGGGTGTCGTCCTTGGCATCAACTCCATACCAAATTCTATCTCCCTTTCAGGAGGTAGTCTGAGTAATTCTTCCGGAAACACATCTGGATACTCACATACTATCGGCACAAACTCAATCTTTAATGCAATTTCCTTAGTGTTCATCACAAACGCAAGGTAGACTTCGTATCCTTTCCTCATATATCTCTGGGTAACCATTGCTGTGATTACAACCGGCGGCGAACCCAATTCTCTTGATTCAACCCGTAGAATCTTATCATCTGGGCATTTCAACTTAATATACTTACTACCACAATTCACAATTACATCATGAAGGGCTAACCAATCCATACAAAGTATTACATCAAATTCATCAAATGATAACAACATAAGGTTAGCCGGGAAACAACAACCTTGAATCGTCAAAGGACAATTCTTACAAACTTTATCAACTAGAACTAACTTGCATAGTAGGTTCGACACTCTAATAATGAATTCTGTAGGTTCCACAGGTATGTTCATACTAGACGCCAATCTCATGCAGATATATGAATGGGTTGACCCTAGGTCAATTAAAGTAACAATACTTGTATTAAAAAGAGAGAATGTACCCGTAATAACATCAGGAGCAGAGGCTTCCTCTTGAGCACGTATCGCATACATTCTTGCCGAGGCTCGAACTTCTAATTTTACAGCGTCTTTAGTCACGACTCGACTGCCACTAGTACTTCCAGGGTATCTTGGAGGTCTACCTCGTGAAATGGAAGCACTCAACTTCGGAGCTAATTCCTCATCTTTTTTAGCTCGTTCCGGGCAGTCTTTGAGAAAATGATCAAGAGAACCACATCTGAAACATGCGCCGCTTTTCATTCGACACTCTCCAAAATGAAATTTGTTGTAGCTCTTACACTTCGGTTTTTGATCATCTACACTCCCCACACTAGTTACCATCGGGGAGGAAGACTTTTGACCTCGTCACTTAGAGCTTTTTGATCTACCCGAATATCCCACTGACGATGTGGAGTGTTCATGCAGGCTCCTGGCTTTCTTCGTGGAGAATGAGAGTGTTTTACTGCTAGACCTCTTGTTCACAACTCGAGCCTCTCTCTTAGCTTGTTTTCTTTCATTATTAAGTTCCTCGGCCTTCTTGGCTCGATCGGCCAATACAGTGAACTCTCGTATTTCCAAGATCCCAATCAACAACTTGATTTCCTCATTCAGACCTTCTTCGAAACGTTTACACATTTTCGATTCAGTTTGGACCCATTCAGTTGCGTACTGACTTAGTCGTACGAACTCTCTCGCGTATTCCGCTATAGTCTTGTTACCTTGTTTGAGTTTCAAGAACTCCTTTCGCTTCAAGTCTAAAAACCGTTGGCTAATGTATTTCTTCCTAAACTCTGCTTGGAAGAAATCCCAAGTAATATTTTCTTTTTGCACTACCGAGGATATGGTCTTCCACCAATTGTATGCAGTGTCCTTCAAAAGGGACACAACACACTTTAAACATTCATCGGGTGTGTATGACAAATCATCTAACACTCGTGTAGTGTTCTCAAGCTAGAACTCAGCTCTTTCAGCATCATCATCAACTTTTGCTCTAAATTCCTCAGCCCCATACTTTCTAAGCTTATCTACCCGAGCTTTACCAATTCTTATCGGTGTCATACCTCGTGGCACATCCTCTTTAAATTGTTTAGGGGGTGGGGGTAGTCTTGGTATATTGGGGCGATTTCTTAGATAATCCCCAAACCATTCATCCATCATATCGAAGAAGGTAGCTTGGACCTCTTCTCGACCTTCTGACATCAACCTTCTACTACTACTACTTGATACAGCTCGTTGTACGGAAGCTGAAGCATGGCTTTCGGCTCCCTCGGACTCATCTTGTGCTTGATTAGAAGACATTTACTATATTCAAAACAATTTAAATAATTAGGAGATGTCACACTATCAACATTCAAATAATGGCATGTATAGCGAACCTTAACATCCTCTACGGTAGTCCTAGAACTGACAAAATCGTAGCTCTGATACCAATAAATGTAACACCCTTAACCCGTATCCAATACCGGGATAAGGCTCGAGGCATTACCGAAACTTTACACTTTTAGTATACTAACTCGGGTCACAAAATTTCATTTGAATTTAAAAATTTTCACTCATGAACATCTCGTCCCTTGTATAGGCCTTCTAGACCTATAACATATCGAAAGGCAATGTGGGACAAATACGGGCACGTTCGATTAGCCTTGGACTCCTCAGAAAATTTTCCTTAACTAAAAGGGACACACGCCCGTGTAGGTGGATTATGTGGACTCACACACCCGTGTATCTTGAGGCATGCCCATGCCCTTTAACTGTGGGAAACACTGACTTATCAACACGGCCATGGAACACGCCCGTGCTACCTTCCCGTGGATGAAACTGTCATTTTAACACGGCCATGGTGCACGCCCGTGTGGCCTACCCGTTTACAACTTTGAGCTAAGGTTTTAAGTGCAGGGGACACACGACCATAGCACATGCCCATGGAAGGGAACCGTGTGTCACACACGGCCTAGACACAACGCCGTGTGTTTAACCATGTGAACTTTATTAGGCTATTTTCGAAGCTTTTAGTCACCCCTTTATACTACTTGTGCCTAATGGTTACCAAGTTTGAGAAGAAGCATGATTATATACTTGTAAATAATCTTAATGAAAATAGTTGTATAGAAACCTAATATCATTGGTTTCATACATAAATGGTTATTTCTTATTTAGTGTCATGGGTTCTCATATTACTTTAATCTATCTGAAATTGGCTCATTCATGTGATTCATTGCCAATTGATAGCAACCCATCCTTCGTAATTAAAACCATGCATAAAATTGTAGGTCATAACCTACTTAAATTAAGCCAATTTTCATGGCCATATACAAAGAGATAAACATTTTTTACATGCCTTTACTGGGCAAGTTAAATGACACATATAACAAAATACTCAAAAATACTATACATTCCATTGAACAAAATAACTGAGTCTTTATACCAAAGCTTATTTAGTTGATAGTGTGTTCACTCCCCAATTGTCTTCCAATCCTTATGAGTCATTGAGCTCTCTGAGACAGGGAAAAAGAGAGGGGTAAGCATTTTCATACTTAGTAAGCTCGAATAACCGGAAAGTAAACTTACCGAGTAATTAGCAAACATCCATGCTTATTTCATGAAATCATCCATTATGAAATGATTTCCTATCACATGCACTCAATCAATGAGTTAGTCATATAATCATGTATTATGTAATTTAACTAGATGAGCTCATCATTCAACATTTCATTCATATATGTATATCCCATGTTAATCTCGTTGAGTTTTTAGGAAACCTCGATGGAATACCCAATATCTGTCAATTCATATGAATGATTATCCCATCTATGTATTCCCGCGAACCTCACATCATATGGCAGGATTACTAGTCCAGGCTAAATCCCCCATTATATGAACTCATAAGATGATGTCGTGATTACCAATCCAGGCTAAATCCCTTATTCAACAAACACCCTTAATGAGTTAGAATATGAATTACCAATCCAGGCTAAATTCAGACCCTAATCGGATTACCCGTCTGGGCTAAATCCATCATGCACACATATTCTTCGGGAGGCTTGATCATTCAAGGAACAACCGTCCAGGCTAGATTCCTTTTCATACCTGAGATCTCAGATTACCCGTCCGGGCTAAATACTTACTGCAACACATGCAAGATCTCAGTTTACCTTTTCAATGAAGGTTTATCCATCGAGTTCCCTTTGTCAACCTTAACCGAGATATTTTTCACATGTTATTATCAATATGCATTTCTATGATATTTCATACCAATAATAAATAAAATCATCAAGCATTCATAATTCATACAATTATGCATATCAAGGGTTTACTATAAGTTATTCGAACGTACCTGGTACTCTTTTCGGAGTTGTGTTTCGGTTATTCCGAAACCTTACGTTTACCACGATTGACCTTCGGAATTTGTTCCTCGAGGTCTATAACAGCAAAATTAATTCATTAATACCCCACATTATATATTTCAAGTTTAATACCTACGTCCATTCCAAATGACCATTTTGCCCCTAACCTTTCACATCTTTACGATTTAGTCCCTAGGCTCGTATAATGAAACACATGTAATTTCTATCTTACCCAAGCCTAACCGAATATTTTTCTCTCTTATAGAAACCCACATGTTTCATTATTTTCCTTATTTCTACCACACATTTACATCTTTTGCAAAATAGTCCCTATAAGGGTTTCTCATGAAAACCAACTTGGAAAATATGTTTAACACACATTTATCTTTCATATTCTTCTATAATCCATCAAAATACCAATAACTCATGCATGGGTAAATTTTTGAACATGAACCCTAGCATGAAATATGGGTAGAAATGGAGAGAGTAAACTATCGAGATTTCAAAAATATAAAGAACATGAAAAACGGGGCTTGGGAGCACTTACTATTAAGTTTGAAAATTGAAGAAACCCTAGATATGGTGTCCTCCAAATTTCGGCAGCTATGGGAATAAGATGAGCATATTTTTTCTTTATTTTTCCCTTTTTATTTCATTAAAATGCCTAATGACCAAAATGCCCTCCTGCCCTTTCTTTAAAATTTCATCCATGCAAGCCCATTTTTGTCCAAAAATTTAGAACTTGGGAAAATTCATCTCTAAGACCTTCTAATTCATAATCTATCGCAATTTCATGCAAATTGCTTCTAGAATCCAAGTTTTGCAATTTAATCAATTTAGTCCCTAATTTCCAATTGGACATTTTATACTTAGAATTTCTTCATGAAACTTTAACACATGAATATACTCATATTCTAGGACTCATAATAATCATAAAATAAATATTTTGATGTCAGACTTGTGGTCCCGAAACCACTATTCTGACTAGGCCCTATTTCGGGATGTTACATCTATACTATCATCTGAAAGGTTGAAGTTGATGTGACCCATTAATCAGACCCCCACTCATTTAAAAAGTTATCAAAAACTCATTCATTTTATAAAATAACAAACATTACTATGAGAGTATTTTTTATAAAATCTAAAAATATATTTGAACCTAAAACACCATAGTCGTCATTATTTAAATCTTACCATTTCAACCAAAACCTTATTTAAATGTATTTATTCCAAACCAGTAAAGTAAAGAACAAAGAATAAACCTTGTTTTGTGACTTTTTTTTCTCTTTAAGTTTGCCGCTTTGGCATGTATTCGTCTGTCTATTGACACGAGATTTTTAGGGTTTGTTGTCTCAAGTTTTCTCGCCTCAAGGAATTATGGAGGAAGAACTTGCTAGTTTGAATATGATAGAAGAGGAGGAGGTGGTTTTCCAAGTGGAGGCACCGGTGGTGGAAGACGATTATAAATTATGTGTGGTAGGAAGATGTCTGGTTATTGTGTTGCCCATTTTCTTTCATTAAGGAACACTATGGCTGACTTGTGGCACCCAATTAGAGGAATATCCATTTTAGATCTTAGTGAGAAAAGGTATTTATTCTAGTTTTTTTATGAAGTGGATATGAATAGAGTGTTAGAGGGTACCCTATGGTTTTTTAATAATCATTTACTACTGTTACACAAGATCTAACCAGGGGAGAATCCGCTATTAATACTTTTGCTTTCTACGAAGTTTTGGGTCCAAGTGCATGACTTGCCCTTGGGACTAATATCAGTGGCAATGGCCTATCAGTTTGGTGAGTTTTTAGGTACTTTTATTGAGTACGATACCACTATTTCAACTTTAGGAATCCAATGATTTATGAGAATCAAGGTTCGTTTGGATGTGAATTTACCACTGAAGAGAAAGAAGAATATCCTAGTGGGGACTAACCATGTCTTTTATGTACGTTTTCAATATGAAAAACTTAGACTATTTTGTTTTCTGTGTGGCAAACTTGGCCATTGTGAGAGTTTTTGTCTGGTAAGGGTGTGGGTTGATCTGTCAAAAATTATTTTTGGTTGGGACAACTCATTATGTGCAATGGAGAATAGGAGAAATACAACTGTTAGTCAGTGGCTGCGCGAGTCTGATGGTTCGATTAATAGAACTTTGGATATGGGAAGTGGGGAGAATGGGTGAAATTTTTGGGATTTAGGGTGCATGCGAAGTAATTGGCGGGAAGACATTGATTAAATATATCAAAATCCCAATCACATGCCATTAGGATCTAGAATTTTGGCATCAAGTTGGAATTACAATAAGCAGTTGATGGATCATAAGCTGGAAAATAATGGCGTGAATCTTGTGAGGCCTATGGACCTGGCTATGGATAGAGAGGGGGATTCGCTTATGACAATGGAAAGGAAGAAAATGCAACGTTTAGTGGGGGAACAGTCTGTTTCTTTGAATGAAGAAGTAGAAAAGGGTAAAAAAATGAGAAAACAACTAGCTCTGTCATACAGAGAAGCTGTATGCAATGAAATCTTAAGCTGGAATGTCCGTAGGTTGAGGAAGCCATAGGCTGTTAATCGTATTTGGAACAAATTGATAGATGTTTCTCCCCGATTTTTGTTTCTTATGAAAATAAAAATTAGTGCTAAACGAATGGAAGGAGTTTGAAAGAGGTGTGGTTTTGGCAATGGTATCGATGTTGAAAACTTTAGGGTCCAAGGGAGGTTTATCTTTATGTTGGAAAGGCAACTATTTAGTTATGTTGAGGAGTTTCTCTCATTACCATATTAATGTTACTATTCAAGATGATAAAGAGAGATCTTTGTGGAGGTTCACGGGTTTTTATGGGAATCTAAAGGAACAATATAGGAGCATTTCATGGAATTTACTAAAAAATCAGGCAATTACCTGACTGATTATAAGGGATTTTAATGAGATTGCTTACTCATTTGAAAAGAGAGGTGGGCATCTCCAATCAAAAAGGCAGATGTATGAATTTCATTTGGTGTTAAAAGATTACGAGTTAAGTGACTTGAGCTTCATTAGTAGATGGTTCAGATGGGAAAGGGGTAGGTTGGCATCAAACAATAGCAGGGAAATGCTTAATAGGGGCGTTGCGAATTTGGATTGGTGGAGTCTGTTTCATGATTATATAGTTGAGCATTTATATCATTCCATATATGATTATCGTCCTATTTTAATTGACGGAAGGAGAGTTTCTAGATGAAGGCTAAGGATGGGCAGTTATAAATTCAATTTTTAGGCAAACTGGTGTTTGGAAGAATCTTGTGAGGAGGTGATCCAGTGTGGGTGGGCACTATCTTCTGATGGGTGCCTATTAAGTTAGAAAAACTAGGTGGACATCTACAGAGGTGGAGCCGTCACTTTAAAATGGATAGAGTGGTGGGGAAATGAAATTTGGAGGAGCGATTGTTAGAGCTTTATGATCAATAGCTAGAGGATAATGTTCTAGCGGAAATTGTTGAGATTCAATTGGGTGTTAATTTGGAAGAAGATAAGGAGGAATTGTTTTGGGAACAAAAGGCCCATGTTAACTGGTTGGAAAATAGTGATTGTAATAACATTTTTTTCTTTAAGGTTGCAGTAAGTTGAAAGCAAAAATGAAATAAAATTAGGGGATTTGAGAATAATGAGGGAATGTGGGTTTTTAAGGAAAAGGAAATGTTGCATATTGCATCGAATTATTTTATGGAATTGTTCACTACATCGAATGCAAGTGATGACACATGAAATTTAGACTTGATGTAATGGAAGATCATGGACAACATGAATGAGGATCTCCTACAATCATTTACAAAAGATGAGATACGGGTAGCCACGAAGGCAATGTCCCTAGTTCGGGCACCGGGTATTAATGGGTTTCCAACGCTCTTTTACCAAAGGTACTGGCATATAATAGGTCATCATATTACCCAATATTGTTTAGCAACTTTGAATGGCAATGTCCATATTTTCTTGATCCCAAAAGTCGATAAACCCAAAAATATGGTGCAATTCAGACCTATTAGTTTGTGAAATTTCATTTACAAAATAATAGACAAAGTTATTGTTGGATGGATAAGTAGGCTATTAGATTGTTGCATAGATGAGGCCCAAGGGGCTTTTATACCGGGAAGATAGATTTTTGATAATGTGTATAAGGTTCTACACTTGTTTATAATGAGAAAAGTAGGTAAAAAAAGGAAACTTTACGTTTAAACTCGATATAAGTAAAGCATATGATCGAGTGGAGTGAGATTTTTTAACTGGAATGATGAATTTGGGTTTTCATGCAAGTAGGGTCACTTTAGTTATGAGATGTGTTTGTTCTATATCCTACACAGTGGGGGTAAATAGTGAAGTAAGTGATCATTTCTGGCCCTTGAGAGGATTACGAAAAGGTTACTCATTTAGCCTATATATTTTTCTACTCTATTGATATGACAAAGATGAATGGGGAAATGAAGAGGGCACAGATTGGTAGAGAAAGGTTAGCTATTAACAATCTTTTCTTTACGGATGAATGCGTGTTGTTTAGCGATGCTTCTAGGGTAAGTGCTTAGATTGTATGAAATTAATTTTGGAGTATGGATTTATTTCTAGTCAGAAGGTTAACTTTGACAAGTCCCTTGCCTTCTTTGGCTTGAATATGGACGCAACAGAAAGAGATACGATGAAAGAGGTTTTGGGAGTGAGAATAGAGCAAAACCCGAAAAATATTTAGGTTGCCAATGATGGTACGTAACAGGAAAATGGAGCTTTTTCGCACTATGTTGACCGACTTCGGAAGAGAGTTGAGTGTAATATTCCTAAGCTGGGTCTAGTAGTTTTGGGTATGTTTTTCAGGTTCTGAGTGTGAAACTAGGAATTTATAAGGTTTCTAGTAATTTTTAATTTAATTTAGGAGGTTGATTTCATCTAAAATCGATTAAACAATAATCCAGAAAATTTTAAAAAATATTTTCAAAAATTTAATTTTAAATATTTTAAATAATTATTAGTGAAAATAATTAATTTTGGTTGAAAAGAATCTTAAAGTAATTTTTATTAGGGGTAATTTGAGTAAAACTTAAATATTAATTAAATAGGATTTAATTGTAAAATAAGGGAAAATTTAGAGTATTTATATGGCAAATAAACCTCAAAATTCAGAATTTTGGAGGGAAAGGATTAAATCGTAAAGTAAAGGAAATGTGGGAGTGGCCATTAGACAAATTTCCTAATTTATAAATTTTTGGTGGGAGTGGCCATTTTTCACATATTTTATATCAGATTAGAGAGCTTTAGAATTCGTTTACTTTGCATGATTTTAAATATCTATCATCATAGAATAGATCCAACCAATTTCCTTCTCAAAATACTCTCTCAATTCACTTGAAATTATTCTCAAAAGTAGCCAAAAATATTCTGAAATTTCTAAAGTTTCTTGAATCAAGATTTTCAATCAACGAATTTAGAGTGAATCAAAGGTAATCTTCAGTCCTAAGCTTGTTTTTATGATTATTAAAAACATTTTTACATGATTCGAAAGCCAATTAAAGGATTTTTATCAATGTTATATTTTTCTAAGAACACATGGTTCTTTAATGGTGGATTTTGAATTTTGAGAGGAAATCCACAAATCAATGGATGATCCAACTCAAAATGGATATATTAAAATGTTTTTTTATCTTATTTATCAAGATTAAGCATGATTTGTGAGGTAATTTAAAGAAATCTGAATTTCATCATTTCATGAACCGATTTTCCAGAACTTTGTGAAATTAATTTATAGATGAAATTGATGCTTAGTTAGTATAAGTGTATTTGTGATAAGTTGTGAAAGTAACATATTTTAATCCATTCTTAATTCATTTTTGGATGATTATTTAAGCAAATTGGTGAATTTTATGCTCTTAATCCTTTAAAAGGAGTAAAAACCAAGCGAAAATCAGGAAAAAAGAGAGTAGATTATAAGAGCCACATAGGTTGGGCCTTCCCACACAGGCTGGACACACGACCGTGTAAGTTATATGGGCTGGACACATGGCCATGTGCCAGACCGTGTCGATTTCGCAACTTACTTCCCAAACACGTGAAAAAACACAATTTTTAGGCTTTCTGAGCATTCTAAAATCTATATATACCAAATAGAAGAAGAGAGAAGGGGCCATCAGAGAATATTGAAGAAAATAACTCAAAAAACACTATTGGGGCCAACTCTGAAGTAGATTTTCATCAAGACTAAAGACTCATTTTAATTTCTTTTGAGGTTTTTATAAGTTTCTTTATTTCTTGTGGTTATTTTGACTTTGAGATGTTTTCCCTAGATACTTATTGAAGATGAACCCTGTGATGAATTCTATTATTTGATTTCTGTTTCGATAAATACTTGATTTTTGTTCTCATTTATGTGTGCTTATCTCTTTTTTTAATATTTCCAAGATATTAATTCATGTTTAATGTGCTTAAATTAGAGGAGAAAAAGTGTAACAGCTTGTTTTCAATGAAAATTAGAACAATGGTTTTGAGACCAAAAATTCAATGTCAAAATATTTATTTTATTATTTTTTTAATGTCTACAGCATGTTAGTAGTATCGTATAAAAATTTCGTTAAGAAATTTTACCGTTTACATGCTTAATTGAATAAAAAGGACTAAATCGCATAAAGTTCAAAAGTAGTGTTCTAGTAGCTAACTGTATTGAATAGTTATAGAACCTTAAAGTATGAGTCCTTATGTGGTAATTAGACCATTAAAGAAGTTAGTGGATATACATGGCTTGGTATTAGTGAAATTTTTAATGTTTCAAAATGTTATAAAAGTAATTCGGTAAGTAATGACAAATTAAATAAAATAAAGCAAAGTTATCATTTTTTTGTTTCATCCTCAACTGAAAATAAGGGTTAGGAAGCAATTGGAGAAGCTTCAACATTCGATTAGTTCATTTCTAAGTGCATGGTATGTATTTTATTCCTATTTTTAATGATTCATTTGTTTTTGGGATCATTGTAGCTTAATCTAGCTAGTCCGGGGACTAATTTGTGAAATAATTAAAAGATTAAAGTTTTTCCATGAATGAATGTGTATGAGTTTTGATGTTTTATGGAAGAAAATGGTTAGTTGTTGATAGATAAACAATTTTTATTAAATGATTTTTGATGAAATTGTCAAATAGGGATTAAATTGAAAAATAGAGAATATTCATGGTGGATTTGTGAAATAAATGAAATGTAGGGCTTGCTAAGGACCTATATGAAATTTGACTATAGTGGGTTAAGGATGAATTGCGTGAATTTTCATTTTATGAGCCAGGGACTCAATTGAAATGAAATCAAAAGTATAGGGGCAAAATTATAGTTTTACTAAAATATGATTTTGGTGAAATTGTATAGAATATTTATTGAATTGAGCTGAATTTATCCATTTAGATTAATGCAGACCTCATATGACTTTAGAGCGGGGCAAAGATAAAGTTTCGAAATAGTCGCCTCCGTATCTACATTTAATCGTCGAGGTAAGTTCATGTAATTACATTGTATTTATTTGATTTTAATTAAATAATACATATATTTTGAATTTCCATATATATATACCGATTGCATATACAACGATGTTACATCAACTACCGAGCCCCGTTTGAACCTTAGGAATTCTTAGGATACAAATAAAATGTCATTAGGGTTTACATGATTCGGGTGCTGGTCTTGAACGTCCTATCGATGGCTGAGGTTTGCCATGTGTTGTGGATACTCCACAGCTCATGTGAGCAGTATTGTGTAGCTACGTTATGACCTACAGCTCGTGTGAGCATACATGTACAATAATTGACAAATTACAGTTATATGAGTTAGCACACTATGTGTGAGCTATCGTGGGTATCCTACGATATTCTAAATGGTTCAACGGGCATGATTTGAAAGAGAATGGTAAAAGTTCAATACAAACTAAGACATGAACACATGTGAATTACATTGAATTGGTGATACACGGTATAATGAAAGTTGATATGGATGATATATGCATCTGATACATGATTAAATGTTGTGATCATACATGATTAAATTGTTTATGTTATATGCTTATATGGCTAACATGTTTGGTGTAAATGCATAGGTTTTGGCCAAGTGTGGTTGGATTATGCCATGTTTAACTTACTTAATATGTAATGAAATGGTAAGTTGAGTTTTGCATTACACGAACTTACTAAGTATTTATGCTTACTCTGTGTTATTTTTCATGTTTTATAGTGAATCAAAAGCTAGATCAAGTTGAAAGCTTGTTAGAGTTATATCACACTATCCATCAACTAAATCGGTACTTTTGGATGTTTCTAAGTTTTGTTATAATGGTATGTATTGGTATTTTGGTTGTTAAAGTAGCCATTTGTTTTGGCTTCTGTTTATGGATTTTTGGGTGATGATATGGAATTAGTTTTGGTATGTAAATAATTGGCCTTAAAGTGCTTGATATCTTGGCTCATGATGTTTGAATGATTTAAGATGGAATGGTAGTTAAAATGCATGTTATAAATGTCTTGTGATATGTTTAAATGTGGTGATTTGGTACATTTGTTATAAATGACATATATGGCTATTGGTACTAGTAGTTGAATGGCACATTTGGTATCATCTGGTGTGTAATTGATAAGTAAATCAAATGGTAGGTTCTGACATAAACTTAGTTAGAAGTAACATTTTGATAAATTTACGATTACACATGTTTAAGGTGTTGAGATTGAGGTACCCTTTGGGCATATTGGTTGTATGCTAATGTACCATATTTGAATAGCTTGATTATGTATGGTCTTGGTGAATTTTGATGGCTTGTTTATTTTTGCTAAAGTGATTGTAGGTATATGCATGAATGGGTGAGAAAATTGGCTTAGAAATGACCTATTTTCGTCCACATGGGCAGAGACACGGGTGTGTGTCTCAGCCGTGTGTGACACAAGGCCTGGCAGCACGACCGTGTACACCTATTGCTTTCAAAGGTTTGCAGGTCAGGCTGTTACATGGCCTAGCATATTAGCCTGGCACAAAGGTGTGTGAGGCTATTTCAAAGGGTACACAGCCTAGAATATGGGCGTGAGGCTTGACCATGTGACCCAAGTCAGTGAGTTACACGGGCACGGACACGGACTGGGGCACGGCCTTATGTCCCTAATTTGAATGTCCACTTAGCCTGAGACATGGGCGTGTCTCTCGGCTGTGTGACTCTTGTAGTTTGAAAATTTTCATCTTTTTTTGAAAAATTCTATAAGTTTCTGATTTAATCTCTACTTGTTTCTCATGTGTTTTTAGGGCCTCGAGGGCTCGTATAAGGGACAATATGTATGTGATGATTGACTTTGCTATGATTGATGTTGTGATATTAAATGTTTAAAGTTTTTGAATAGTTTTGAAGTGTAATCTCCGGTAATGCTCCGTAACCCTATTCTGACGATGGATACGGGTTAGGGGTGTTACAAAAAGTTCCTGTTTAAGAGTAGATATAGCATAATTGAGTGGATTTGCATGCAATTACGATATAAATATACCGGATTAGAGTTAAATCTAATAAGGGAATTCATAGATCGAGTTAATGTGATAATAGGGGTTTTAATTAAAAAGAAATTTCAATTGATCAACCTTGAGTCAATTGCTCTTACTCTCAAAAGAGATATTAACATAATTTAGGGATTTCTACGGATTAAGATACCAAGTAAATAAATCATTTAATTCAGATTCATAATAATAGATGAAGTCTAAGCGGATTCTTTTTTGTAACATCCCGAATTAAGGCCTAGTCAGAACAGTGGTTTCGGGACCACAAATTTGACCTAAGAAAACTTATTTTTATTATATTTTTATGGTCTACAATTTCACGAGATGATTTCGTGAAAATTTCTTTTGAAAATTTTGACGTTTGACCACTCAATTTAGTCAAAAGGACTAAATTGTAAAAAGTGAAAAAGTTGAGTTCTACATGTTAGAGGTGTCAAATTGATTTGAAATTTTAATTTGAGGTCCTTAAATGGTAATTAGACCATTGGTTAATTTTTGGACAAAAATAGACATGAAATGGGTGAAATAGAATATTTTTAAGTTAGGGGCATTTTGGTAATCTAATAATTAAAAGAATTAAAAAGGGAAAATAAGCCAAAATTGGCCATCATCTTCTCCATTTAGTCAAAAATTGCATGGACACCATGGATAGGGTTTGGTTCAAGCTTCCAAGCTCATTTGTAAGTGATCCCGAGCCCTTTTTAATGTCCTTTACATTTTTGAAGTCCCAATAACTCGATTTATCTATTTCTACCATTATTTTGAGATAGGTTCATGTTTAAAAATTTACCCATGAATGATATGCATGTGTTTTGATGTCTAATGGTAGAAAATGAATGTTGGGTGTTAAATAAACGACTTTTGCTAAGTGATTTTCGGTGAAAATGCTTAAAAGGACTGTTTTGTAAAAGTTATAAAATTTGTCATAAAAGTGTGATTTAGTGGAAATTAGGGGCTGCTATAGTTATTAAAATGATTCGGCTAGGCTTAAAATGCAAGGAAATTGAATAAAAATCATTTTACGAGCCTAGAGGCCAAAGTGCAAATATGTGAAAATTTAGGGGCCAAAATGAAAATTTGTAAAAATATGATTTTTGGATCCATATGAATAATGTGACTAATTAGTAAGCTAAATATGATATTATAGATAAAGGAAAATAAGATTCGGGCATAGATTGGAAATGAAAGAGATTATGGACTAAATCGAAATAATTAGCTATGCTCGCATTCAAGGTAAGTTTGTATGTCAATAATAATGCAATAATATCATTGTTTATGCTTGAACTTAAATTCATGTGTTAACATTATGTGATGAATGTTTATATAGTTGATATGATGATTGTATTATGCGACAAATGTCTAAATGTTATTATGAGCAATGCCATGTTTATTTCATGAATATGAGAATGGTGAATTGGTAAGCATGAATGATATTATGGTCATTGTTCATGACATGACAAGCAAGTGCGATAAGGATGCTATATGCAGGTGTGGAAAATCCTGTTTGAACCTTAGGAATAGTTTAGGATACAAGTGACATGTCACTAGGAATTAAGAAATCCGAGCTCGTTGAGCGGTCCGAGCTCGTGATATATGTCAGAATCCGAACTTGTTGAGTGGTCCAAGTTCGTGATATATGAGGCATCCGATCTTGTTGAGTGGTCTGAGTTCGTAATGGATGCGATACATGTAACATCCGAACTCGTTGGGAGGTCCGAGTTCATTATGGATGTGTTACATGTGATAAGGTAGCTTTGGCTACGTATGTTTATGTGGCACTTATGTGTAAGTTTCCGTGTATCCAATAGTATTCCAAGTGTTCAACGGGTATTATAATGAGTGATGCGATGAAAATCCCGAGATAGGCATGGTAATGAAGGTAAAGTTATTCGATATGCTACAGATACGTACAGGTATGTATGTTATACTCATGAGTAATGATTTGTTACAGGATGATATATGACAAAAAGGTATATTCATGTATATGTATATGAATATTTGATTAATGAGCTAGAATGCTTGAATGATGAATAATCTTGGTGATTTTGTTATTATGTCGTCATATGATAGTTATCATGATATTGCACTAAAATAGTTTTGAAAATCAGCAGTTGTATGATTTCGAAAATCCACCAAAAATTTTGGAAATTGAATTAGAGACTAAATAAGATATGAGATTAAATCTTATTAAATCTAGTTTCACATAGAAGAAATGGTGTAAGAAAAAGAGTTTCATATTATGAGATATTTGAACTTTTGTGAGATAGAGTCAGAGTGATTTCGAGCTCCCATATCTACACTTTGGAAAATCTCTAAAAATTGTACAAAATGATTATGAGTTAGAATTTATATGAATAAATCCTTAATGAGTCTATTTTCAAGAGAAATATAATGGAACATTAATTGAATCCCGTACTTAGATAAAATCGATTTTTAGTAAAGAAAGGTCGAAGCTATCAAATAGCAGAACAGGGGTAACTTTAGAGAATAAACTGTACTTATTGGCTAGACCAAAAATTCTGGAAATTTTATGGTAAGAAGATATATGAGTCTAGTTCAAAAAAATTAACGGATATAATTTGGATTTCTGTAGCTCAAGATATTAATAATTTAGTGATTATGACTCGAGTAGACTGCTTGACTGGAATATGAACAAATAGTGGAATTGTGTGCAATTTCAATTATATTTCCATGGAATCATGTTGATAATTTTATTATTATTTTCATATGGACTTACTAAGCTTTAAGCTTACTCCCCCCTTTTCATTTCTTTAGTGATGTTAGGTTAGCTCGGGGTTCGAAATCGTCAAAGGCAGGATCGTACTATCAAGCTATTACCGTTGGGGTATTGATAAACCTTAAGTGTATTTGTGTGAGTGGCATGTGTAGGGATTTAGTTATTATGATGTGTATTCTTTTGATTTGGCCAATATGTTGGCTTAAAATTGATTCGTTGTGTTTAGCCATGAGACGTG
Source organism: Gossypium hirsutum (assembly GCF_007990345.1). NCBI lineage: Eukaryota > Viridiplantae > Streptophyta > Magnoliopsida > Malvales > Malvaceae > Gossypium > Gossypium hirsutum. The sequence goes on along the minus strand of NC_053424.1, from coordinate 106,083,492 downwards.
GCTTATATGGGTTATGGCTTGTAAATCTATTTATCCAAGCTATTTATTGATGCCTTGTGATGTGGTCATGTGATTATATTTATTCGATATGAATGGTTAGTATTTTGGTATGTATGCTTGATGAATGTCTTATGGCCAAACGAAGTAGTCATAATTAGAGAATAAAAGTGTGATATGTCAAAAAGTCAATAATGCTTGAACATGAAATTGGTGTGGAATGACTTAGGCAAGCATGGTATAAATGTATAAGTAATAATCAAAATGAAATGTTCAATTGATTGTGAATTGGTGTTCTTAAACTTGGTATAAAATGAGTAAGTAAAACACATGTATGATGATATACGAATATTACAATTGAGTCTTAATGGAGGATGTTTAATCTTTTACTTGATGCTACATTGTATGAGTCAATAATGTATTTAAGTATATGGGGGTATTAATGGTAACAAAAAGGCTTGGAAAATAGTGTAAGTGCTAGCTACACGGCCATGTGTCTCAACTGTGTAGAGGACACAACCTAGCACACAGGCATGTGGCCTACCTGAGTGGTTTAATTTGTTTGACTGGCGTTATAAACAGAGAGTTACACGACTTGAGGACATGGGCTTATTGGAGACACACGGGCGTGTCCCTGTGTCCACACGGACGTATGACCCTGTTTCATGAAAATTTTTATAAGTTTCCTAAAACTTTCTAAAGTTCTCAATTTTGTCTCGAACCACCTCGATGTATGTTTTAGGTCTCGAAGGCCCGTATAAGGGACAATATACACGTATTTGAAAATTTTTAATTTGGACAAAATTTTGTGGCTCAGTTTTCGCATGTTTGTGAATGTTTATGTCCTGTAACGCCTCGAACCCTGTCCCGGCATCGGATACGGGTAAGGGGTGTTACACTTTCCTAGTTATTGTCTCTCTCATTGGTTATCTTTTAGTTATTTTCCTGATTTATTTTCTATGGAGTTCTTAGTTAGATTTGTTTAGTAATTTTAGTTTAAAACCAATCACTCTAATTTGTCCGCTAAATAATAGGAAAACGGTAATTACTTTTACTTTTAGTCCTTATAGATACGATATCTCTACTCACCATAACTATATTATTTATCGATAGGTGCACTTGTCTTTGTCATATTTTTAGTTAGTTTCGTGAACACACTTCAAGTTTTGGCACCATTGTCGAGGGCTAAAATATTAGGAACACTTTTTTTATTAATTTAGCCATTTTTTATTTCTATTTTATTTTTATATTTTTGTTTTAGTTTAATTTTTACATTCTAATTTTTCTTTCGTTTTCTTCTGGCAAGTTCTTTAAATTTCTAGAGATTTACGACACTTTCAAGATTAATGGCACCACTGATGATGCCATTCGCTTACGGTTGTTCCCATTCTCATTGAGGAATAAAGAAAAATTGTGGTTAAATTCTTTACCACGAGGTTTCATCACTACATGGGCTCAAATGATAGAAAGTTTCTTTTGAAGTATTTCGCACCGGCTAAGACAGCTAAGTTAAGGAATGACATCTCTTCTTTTATTCAGATCGATTTAGAGACACTATGTGATGCATGTGAGAGATACAAGGACTTATTGAGAAGGTGCCCTCATCATGGGTTACCTTTATGGTTACAAGTTCAAACCTTCTACAACGGTTTGAATCCCTCAACTAGGAAATTGATTGATGCAGCAGTTGGTGAAACACTAAAACATGAACACTTGAGGCAGCTTATGAGTTTATAAATGAAATGACACTGAATAATTATTAGTGGCAAGTCACGAGGACAAAGCCGATGAAAGTAGCCGGTGTTTTTAATTTAGATGCAGTCACCATATTATCAAACCAAGTAGAAGTACTAACTAAGAAAATTGATAGTTTATATTTATCTACGCAGGTGAATCTAGTGATGCAATGCGATACAAATAGAGGTAGAATAAATAATCCAGAATGTTTATCCTTCAGTCCTAGCACAGAGAATGAGCAAATCAATTATATGAGTAATAATTCTAGACCTCAAAATAACCCTTATAGTAATAACTATAATACAGGTTGGAGAAACCATCCAAATTTCTCATGGGATGATCAAGGAAACCAAAGATCACAACCCTCTCCTGGCTTTCAACAACCTTATTAGCAAGAGAAGCTGAACCTTGAAGAGATGTTGGCAAAATTTGTTTTGGTATCACAAACTCATTTTCAAACAATTGAGACAACTTTGAAAAATTAGTAAGCATCAATTCATAGGCTTGAAAATTTGATTGGGCAGCTTGCTAAATTGGTTTCAGAAAGACAACAAGGTAGTTTACCTAGTAAGACCGAACCTAACCCAAAAGAGCATGTAAAGGCAGTTACATTGAGGAATGCGAAAGTGTTGGCTGATCTCGAAAAGAAGTTGTAAGAGTAAACTGATAAGACAAATGATGAGGGGGTAAAACCTGAAGAAATTCATACACCAGGCTTAAAGAATATAAATCATCGATCCTATATCCGGCAAAGTTGAAGAAAGACTGCATGGATGAACAATTTGGTAAATTTCTTGAACTTTTTAAACAATTACATATTAATTTACCTTTTTTTGAAGCTATTTCGCAGATGCCCACATATGAAAAAATTTTGAATGAGCTATTAACAAATAAAAGAAAGTTTGAAGAGCTATCCACTGTAGAACTCAACAAGGAGTGTTTAACTATTCTCCAAAATAAACTACCAACTAAGCTAAAAGATCCAGGAAGTTTTACTATTCTCTGTTTTATTGGTAGTTTACACATTGAGAAAGTATTAGCTGAGTATTCAATTAATTTGATGTCTTATAAAATGTTCAAGCCACTTGGTCTTGGGGAACCAAAACCCACTGGGATGAATATTCAATTGGCCGATAGATCTGTTAAATATCCTAAGGGTATTATTGAAGATGTACTTCTGAAGGTAGATAAATTCATATTCCCTGTTGATTTTGTTGTGCTTGACATGGATGAAGACATTGAGGTGCCTTTAATTTTAGGTCACCCATCATTGATGTGGGTAATAGTAAACTTGTGCTTAGGGTAGGTGATGAGGAGATCATTTTTCAAATTTATGATGCTATGTGATTCTTTAGAGAACAACATGATTCCTGTTATTTTATTGATTCTGATGATCACATTATTCAAGAATCATTGCAGGAAATCATTTATAAGCACACATTGGAACTGTGTCTTGTTCAATGAGAAGAGGTAGATGGCGATAATGCTGTGAGAAGTGGGATAGAAATTGATTTAGATTATAATGAGTCTTCACTAAGACAGAAAAATTACGAGGACATTGAGGTAAATTAGGAATTGAAATTGAGACCCTCTATTGAAGAACCTCCCAAATTGTAACTGAAGCAATTACCAAATCATCTAGAGTATGCATTTCTTGGAAACAATTCTACATTACCAGTTATTATTGCTTCGGATTTAGAAAGATGAGTTATTCAAGTGCTAAAAGAACATAAAAGAGGGGCGTGTCCAAAGTCATGTGAATACTAGAGCTAAGTTTTCAAATTTATTTACAAGTTAGTGAGTTACACGGGACATAGAGGCGACCGTGTACGAGACACAGCTTGTCACACGAGTGTGAGAAATAAACAAATATCATACACGACTTGGCACAAAACCGTATGATCTATATGACCTAGACACACGGGCATTTCCGAGGCTATGTGACCATTGTGCTTTGTTTTTTAAATCACACACGGCCTAAACGAGTGTCACACAGGTGTGTGACACAGTCGTATGGCCCAACATACCCTTTTACATGACCGTGTCACACTTTTTAACCCAAACCCTAAATGAATTCTCTTTCGCTTTGTCTTCTTCCTCCTAATCTTCCAAAAACAAACCCTAATCACCAGTCCCTACCATTCCGATACCATCGACCACCATTCACCGTCTTAGCCCTCCCACTCTATTGCCTCCACACCTTCGCATATTTCTCGTTCCCCTTACTTTTCCCCCTTCTCTCTCATCCGTCCCCCTCCCCCTTTCCCTTTTCTTTCTTCCGCTGTCCACCACCTACCACCATCACACCTTCGAACCCTTCCCTTTCCTCTTTCCCTTCCCAACCACCTCTAACCGAACCCATTCCGTTATGACCTAAGTTGGTCAAAGGTGACTTCACTTCCTCTGGCTTTGTGTTATATTCATGCCATCTTAGCTCACACATTGACCGGTTGGATAGAGAGCACCGGAGTCGTCGGTACATTCAACGCTTACTTTCCATGGAGCGTGGTGACGAGGCACACTTTCGATCTTGCCTACTTCATTGCCCTAGCTTGTCGCCATCAGACAGATTTGCTTAGGCCCTTATGTGACTCGCCTCGCATGAAATTTCATCCTCCTTGACACTCTAAAGCAGTCCTCATCCTTTACACTAGTTGGATAGATTTCCTCGTAGGGGTTATTGAGTATGATTCAGATAAGGATGATCAAGTGACTGCGTGGAGTGGAACTTCCTCGATATCGATTATCTCATTCTGACCCTCAGGATGAGCATGAGGACTTCATTGATGATGTCCTTTTCCACCATGAGGATCCACCTCATCATGCACCTGCGAGTAATCGTACTACTACTTCTGCTGCTACCTTCGCGGACCTCTCCGAGCGATTCACCCATTTCAAGCGGCATTATTTTGAGCAGTTCGACAGTATTGATGCGACTTTGTAGCAAATCTATCAGTAAACCTCCACATATCTTCTTCAACGCTGGTGCCTCAAGATCTCGATGCCTCTAATGATGAAGATCACAGATTTTATTTCTTTTATTTTTATTTTTATTTTTATTTTTGATTTTATTTCTTTGGTTTTTTATTATTATAGTTGTTTTTAATTGAGTTTTGGACCTTTTAATCTTCTTCATTATTTGTATTAATTTTTTTATTAGTTTGCTCGAAACTCAGAACCATGCACTACATTTAGATTTGCTTACAATTCCAGTTTTCACTATTCTAGCGATGTCATCAATATTCAGGGAAGTTTTAGTTTTCTTCCTCTCTTATGATTTTATGCTTATTTTGTGCTTATAAATGTTTGTACATTTAGGAAAATGTACACCTTAAGTGTGGGGTGGTTATTAATATAATTATTAGAAAGTCCTTAAATTATTTGTTATATTTAAATACTTTTCTCATACTTCCATTCGAGTGAATTATTTTCAATTTGGGATTTTTATTGATGTTGTTTTGGATTAATTTGTAGATATTTGTACATTAATTGATTTAAACTTTAAGACATGAGAGAATCAAGTATATTAAATTATTTTTCAGAAATTAAATTTTTGTAGGTTATTTCTCTGAATTGAGATATTATCTTAAAGTTTTAAATTTGCAAGTTTGACATCAAAACCATGATTTTTGTGAGATTTTGAGCCTTTAAAGCATACATTTTTTATGCTCATTTTATTATTAGTTATGAGTATGCCAACTTGATTTATTATTCTAGAACTTGCTTCAATTATGCATTTCGAGACCAAAACTTGATTTAATATACTGAGATGATAGAGACACTTAAATTTTAACCCACTTACCCTATAAAAAGTCTACATTTTTAATTAACCCTTAGTGAACCCCGTTGACCTAACACACATTTTCTTGATTAACCCATAACCCATTTTTTTCGTTGTGACTCTTTCCCGTTTTATTGACTCCCTTTTTGTCAAGATTTGATTTGGTTAGTTGCCTAACTATGCTCTTTTGTTTGAATTGTTGAATTAATTCTTATTATTCTAGATAAAAAATTGAAAAAAATATTGATTATTAATTAGTTTTTTGTTGATTGAGCTTGAATAGTTAATTTCATAATTTGAGAAGGAGCTCTTTCTTTATTCCTATTTATTCTTGATTGATGCACTTTCTTTTAATTCAACATTTGTTTATTTTTTTCTAGTTTAGTGATTTATCAACTCGATCTCAGTTATAACCAATTTTGTTGGCCATTTCCCATACCCTTAATGTAACACCCCTCACCCGTATCAGGCCCCGAGATAGGTTTTGAGGCATTACCGAAACTTTACACTTTCAGTATACTGACTCGGATCATAAAATTTCATTTGAATTTAAAACTTTCTAATCATGAACATCTCGTCCCTTGTATAGGCCTTCGAGACTTATAACATTTCAAGAGGCAGTACGGGACAAATATGGGTACATTCGATTAACCTTGGGCTCCTCATAAAATTCTCCTTATCATAAAGGGACACACGCCCGTATAGGTGGACCGTGTAGACTCACACGCCTGGGTAACTTGGGGCACGCTCATGCCCTTCAACCGTGGGCAACATTGACTTATCAACACTGACTTATCAACACGGCCATGGCACACGTCCGTGCTACCTACCCGTGGACGACACAGTCATTTTAACATGGCCATGGCGCACGCCCGTGTGGCCTACCCGTGTACAACTTTGAGCTAAAATTTTAAGTATAGGGGACACACGGCCATAGCACACACCCATGGGTGGGAACCGTGTGTCACACACAGCCTAGACACACGCCCGTGTGTGTCCAACCATGTGGAATTTATTAGACAATTTTCCAAGCCTTTAGTTACCCCTTTCTACTACCTGAGCTTAGCGGTTATAAAGTTTGAGAGAAAACATGATTTTACACTTGTAAATAATCTTAATAAAACCAGTTGTGTGGAAACCTTGTATCATTAATTCCATACAAGATAGGTTATTTCCCATTTAGTATTTTTGGGTTCCCATGTCATTTTAATTCATCCAAAATTGGCTCATTCATGTGACTCATTGCCAATTGGTAACGACCCATCACTCGTAATTTAAACCATGCATAAAATCGTAGGTCATAGCCTACTTCAATTAAGCCAATTTTCATAGCCATACACAAAAAGACAAACATATTTTTACATTCCTTCATTTGGCAAATCAAATGACACATATAACAAAATACTTAAAAATACTATACATGCCATTGAACAAAATAAACAAAGTCTTTATACCAAAACTTATCTAATTGATAGTGTGTTGACTCTCCAATCGTCTTCCAATCCTTTCGAGTCCTCGAGCTCTGTGAGACAGGAAAAAAAGACAGGGGTAAGCATTTACATGCTTAGTAAGCTCGAATAACCAGAAAGTAAACTTACCGAGTAATTAACATACATCCATACTTAAATCATGAAATCATCAATTATAAAATGATTCCCTATCACATGCACTCAATCAACGAGTTAGTCACATAACAAAGCATCATGTAATTTATGTAGATGAGCTCATCATTCATCATCTCATTCACATATACATCTCATGTTAATCTCGTTGAGTTTCTAGGAAATCTCGATGGAATACCTATTTTCCATCAATTCTTACGAATGATCATTTCATATATATGCACTCCCGTGAACCTCACGTCTCATGGCAGGATTACCAGTCCAAGCTAAATCCCCCATATCATGAACTCATAAGATGATGTCGAGATTACCAGTCTAGGCTAAATCCCTTATAGCGACAAACACCCTTAATGAGCTCGGATCTGAATTACCGATCCAGGCTAAATTCGGACCCTAATCGAATTACCCGTCCGGGCTAAATCCATAATGCACACATATTCTTCGGGAGGCTTGATCATTCAAGGAACACCCGTCCGGGCTAGATCCTTTTCATACTTGAGATCACGGATTACCCGTCCGGGCTAAATCCTTACTGCAACACATGCAAGATCTCAGTTTACATATCAAAGAGGGTTTATCCATCGAATTCCCTTTTATCAACCTCAACCGAGACATTTTCACATGTTACCATCAAATATGCATTTCTTTGATATTACATGCTAATAATAAATGCAATCATCATGCATTCATAAATCATTCAACTATGCATATTAGGGGTTCACTTTAAGTTATTCGAACTTACCTGGTATTCATTTTAGAGATATGTTTCGGTTATTCCGAAACCTTTTGTTTACCACAATCGACCTCCAAAATTTGTTCCTCGAGGTCTATAACAGCAAAATCAACTCATTAATACCCACATTATACATTTCAAGTTTAATATCTACCCCAGTCCAAATGACCGTTTTGCCCCTCGAGGTCTATAACATGCACTTTTTATCTTACCCAAGCCTAGCTGAACACTTTTCCTTCTTATGGTAGCCCACATTTTCCATTATTTTCTCATTTCAACCACACATTTACATCTTTTACAAAATAGTCCCTATAAGGGTTTTTCATGAAAATCAACTAGGAAAAGATGTTTAATACACCTTCATCTTTCATATTCCTCCATAATCCATCAAAATACAAGCAACTCATGCATGGGTAAATTTTTAAACATGAACCCTAGCATGAAATATGGGTAGAAATGGATAGAGCAAGCTACTGAGATTTTAAAAATACAAAGAGCATGAAAAACGGGGCTTGGGAACACTTACTATTGAGCTTGGAAAGCTTGAAACCCTAGCTATGGAAAACCCAAAATTTTTGGCTGGATGAAGGAGAAAAATGGCTGATTTTGGCTTTATTTTTCCCATTTTAATTCATTAAAATGACAAATGACCAAAATGCCCTATGCCCTTTCTTTAAAATTTCATCCATGCAAGCCCATTTTTGTCCAAAAATTTAGAATTCGGGAAAATTTCTCTCCAAGACCTTCTAATTCCTAATCTAAAGCAATTTCATACAAATTGCTTCTAGAATCCAAGTTTTGCAATTTTATTCAATTTAGTCCATAATTTTCAATTGGACACCTTATACTTAGAATTTCTTCATGAAATTTTAACACATGCATATACTCATATTCTAGGCCTCATAATAATCATAAAATAAATATTTTGATGTCAGATTTGTGGTCCCGAAACCACTATTCTGACTAGGCCCTATTTCAGGACGTTACACTTAACCTAAGCACCATTACAACATCTTAAAGACCTCTTGATTGGTGTGTCATATCATTTTATAGCGGCAGAGATTTGATTTTCAAGCAAGCTTATGGTAATGACATTTCTTGTTCGACTTTTAAGGGCATTTTTATTGAACCTTAAACACTTTGAGTGCTTTAAGTGAATCTTTAGTGTGGATGTCAATTCTTGTCTATTATGAATTAAAGGTAATTACTTAAATAAGGGGAGACATCTAGGTTTTTGTGTTTTAAAAATGTCGGCTTGGATTGTTTGAATCTTTAGTGCCCTTTTAGTTGAATTGCCAATGCATGACAAATTGAGAAAGATTAACTTTAATGTGAGTTGAGAATTTTGCTTGAGAACTAACTTTAATGTGAGTTGAGAATTTTGCTTGTGGACAAGCAAACGCTTAAGTGTGGGGATATATGATAAGTGATGAAAATAACAGATTTTAATCTTGTTCTTAATGCATTTTTGGATGATTGCTTATGCAAATTGGTGAACTTTATGCTCCTAATCTTTTAAATTCATGTTTCTATACTTACCTGAGCATTTAGGAGCAAAAGGAGTGAAAAGTAAGTGAAATTGGATAAAAAGAGTATATTTCAGGAGCCACACGGGCTGGGCCATCCATACAAGATGAACACACAGCCATGTGCCAGACTGTGTTGATTTCGTAACTTGCTTCCCAAAAATGCCAAAAAAACACAATTTTTAGGCTTTTAAGTATTCTAAAGTCGATAAATACCAAATAGAAAAAGAGATAAGGGGGTATCAGAGAATATTAAAGAAAACAAATCGAAGAACACCACTGGGGCCAACTCAGAAGTAGATTTCCATCAAGATCAAAGACCTCCTTTTAATTTCTTTTGGTTATTCTGACTTTAAGATGTTTTTATTCAGAATTATTAACTAATTCCCTAGATACCTAGAGAAGATAAATTCTATTAGTTGATTTCCATTTTACATGATAAATACTTGATTCTTGTTCTCAATTATATGTGCTTATCTCTTGTTTTAATATTTTCAAGTTATTAATTCATGTTTAATGTACTTAAATCAAAGGAGAAAAAGTCCCTGTCTAAGAGTAGATCTAGCATAATTGAGTGAAGTTGCATGCAATCCTAGGAATAGGGCGACATAAATCTACTAGATTAGTGTCAAATCTAATAAGGGAATCCATAGATCGAGTTAATGCGATAATAGAGGTTTTAATTAGAAAGAAATTTCAATTAATCAGTTTAGAGTCAATTGCTCTTACTCTCAAAAGAGATATTAGCATAATTTAGGGATTTCTACGGATCAAGATACCAAGTGAATAAATCATTTATGTCAGATTCATAATAATAGATGAAGTCTAGGCAAATTCTTTACTGGGTATTATCGTTCGATTTTTTTCTTGATTTATTTTCTGTTGAGTGCTTAGTTAGATTAATTTAATAATTTTAATTTAAAACTAATCACTCCAATTTGTCAGCTAAATAATAGGAAAAAGGTAATTACTAATACTTTTAGTCCTTATCGATACGATATCTCTACTCACCATAACTATACTATTTATCAATAGGTGCACTTGCCTTGTATTGATTATTGAAAGTGTTTAGGAGGGTTGGAAAGATCGATTTTGTGAGGAATCGAGTTTTCTACTTAATGTTACAAATCCGGTAAGGTATTTTTGTGAAAGGATTTCGATTAGTATAGTTAATTAAAATTCGTGTTTATTATAGTATTGGAAAGGTGGTAATGTCTACTTTATCTCTGTTGAAACGACGAATCTTAAAATGAACCGAGCTAACCAAAATTGAAGCTTGGTTTTGTTTGGTTGATGACTTGTTTGTGGTAGAATAAATTGTGTGGTGAGTGTTTCTAAAGGCGATTTGGTAAATTGGCCCTAATTTATTTTTAATTAGTAGCTTAATTGATGATTTAAATTGATTAAACATGATTAAATGACTGATTTTTGCAAGATTGATGTTATATTTACAAGAGTTGAATTTTTATTGAATATTGGTAAGTAAACATTTAGGTGATTTTGTGCAATTTAATTAGGCTAATTATATTGTTGATTAAAGCATGGTAATTGGAGTTTTTGATCGTGATATATTGGTGTTACAATTGGTAATTGAACATTGCAAAATGACAAATGAAATGTTTGATTCAATTGGATGTAAATGTTTCTGTTAAATGTTACACATAAGCATTTTGTCACATTAAATTGAGCACAATAATAACTGATTTATATGCTATGCTTAACTAAATTTATTGGCAACATGCATGGTGGATCCATCAGATATGGCATTCCATAAGATTTGTGAGTACTCACCTTGATTTGTGACATTGTGAGCATATGGCTCTAAATGGATTAATTTGTTTGGAGTAGAAATGGGAGTGTTAAGCATAAGTCTCCACTTATTGGGTTATTTGAAGCGCTATAAGGGAGCGTGTGCTTCGGCCCACTCAACTCAGTGGAATATATTTGACATTTGTGGGAGTTCGGAGATCCATTTATCCGATGTATAATCACCTGATTAAGATATGAGAAGTGTATGCCAATATATTTATGTGTGATTATTGCTGTATCATTCGATGTTTGTATACCAGTAATAATTGATTCTTGATACTGATAAAACATATGGAAATTAAATTGACATGTTTTATTATTATGGTTGATAATTAGTGATAGATTGGATATCATTTAAACATGATTTGGATGTTGATTTTCTAGTCGTTCTTATTAACATTCACTTACCTTTTTAAAGCTCACACCTTCACAATTTGTGCAAATAATTGTCAAACTTGAGGAGCTGAGGAGCCGAGCAAGAGATTTAGGCTTGGTAGAGACTTTATTACACGTTTTAGAGATTGTAATCGACATTGTCGAATTCCCAGAAACTAGTTTAATTTTGGTTGTAATTGGACTTTTGACATTGGACATTTTATTTTGGATTGTTTTATAATAATTTTGAAGCATGTTTGAGTTTGATTATTGAATTATTTATAATGTCTTTTTGCTTGATAACACTGTGATTGATAACACAGTGTATAAGGCATGAAATTTGTATTAACGATTGTTTAAATGAAGCTTCCATGGAGTGGTTTACAAGTGACTAAGGTACCCACTTGTTTGATTTATTCGATTTTTTTATGCATGATTTCCTAATTCTATATAATTGAGGCTTGATTTATGTCAATAAATTCAATTGAATGTGTATGTATATGTGTAACATCCTAATTTTGGGACTAGTCGGAACAGTGATTTTGAGACGACAAATCTGAAGTAGATATAATTATTTAATGATTATTTTGAGGTCTATGGTATGATTGCATGATTATGTGAAAATTTCATGAAGAAATTTTATGCATAAAGTGTTTAATTTGATATTTAGAACTAAATTGAATAAGTTGCAAAATATGTGTTTCAGAAGCTTTAAGTATGAAATTGCTATGGATTCTTAATTAGAGGTTCTCAAATAGCAATTTGACCAATTTCTAATTTTATGGACAAAAATGGACATGTTTAGGAAAAATTTCAAAGAAAAGCTTTAGGCGCATTTTGGTCATTTGATTAATAAAAGAATAAAAAGGGAAAATAAAGTTAAAATTTGTTCATCTTTCTTCAAACTTGGCCGAACTTTACAAGGAGACCATAACTAGGGTTTCTTCAACTTTCAAGCTTGATTGTAAGTACATCCTAGCCCCATTTTTAATGCTCTTTACATTTTTGAAGCCTTCGTAACCCGATTTACCTATTTCTACCATTATTTTGAAGTAGGGTTCTTGTTTAAAAATTTACCCATGTGTGACATGCATGTATTTTGATGTTTGATGGGAGATATTGTATGTTTAAGGTGTGATAAACAACTTTTACTAAGTGATTTTTAATGAAAAAGCATAAAAGAACTTATTTGTAAAAGTTGTAAAAATGGGTAGTAGAAATGTGATTTGATGAAAAATGTGGGTTGTTATGAGCATGATTTAGGTTCGGTTAGGCTTGGCTAACAAAGAAAATTGATACATTTCATTTTACGAGCCTAAGGACTAATTTGTAAAAATGTGAAAAGTTAGGGGCAAAATTATAATTTTTTCATAGTGTGATTTTTGGACAGTGTTGAGTAATGTGATAATTAAATAAGTTAAATTTGCTATATAGATCAAGAAAAATAAAGTTCGGACCTTGATCGGGGGAAGAACAAGGTTATTAAATATTAGGTCCATCACTTACTATTTTGTACCGAGGTAAGTTTGTGTGTAAATATCGCAATGTTATATTATGTGTTTAATGCTTAATATTGCATAAATTGTACTATTGTTTCTATAAAAATATTCAACGAAGTTTCGACGATGAGAAAATCCCGGTTGAACCTTAGAAATAGTTTAGGATACAAGTGACATGTCACTAGGAAACCATGTGTTATGTGATCTATGTGAATTCGGGTGCTGGTCATGTACATCCTACCGGTGGCTGGGTAGTTCGGAATGTGTTGCGGATATCTGACAGCTTGTGTGAGTAGCCCGTGTAGCTACGTCTTAACTAACAGCTTGTGTGAGTATGCCCGTGATTAGCTCGTGTGCGAGCCCTATGTGTTATAAGATATGAGGTAGCATTGGCTACATATTTGGCACTTTTGTGCAAGACTTTCCGTGTATCCGATAGTATTCCAAGTGTTCAACGAGTAATCCAAAGAGTATGTCAAAGATGACAAAGAATGTGACTATGTTACGAATTGGTACAGGTATGTATGTAAAACTCATGAGTATGGATCTTGGTATGTGAAAAACCATTGATAAGAATGCTAATGAGTGAGTTATGCCTAAGATGCATGATGATATTTATGTCAACTAATGTTTCATAATTGTACGATTAATGTATGATTAATGTTGCTTGTTATCTACATGCAAGCTTACTAAGTTTTAAAGCTGACTCCCCCTTTTCTTTTCATTCCTTATAGTGTCGCCAAGCTAGCTCGGGGATTGAGGGACGTCGGAGCTCGATTCACACTATCGAAAAATTGTTTTGGGTATACCTGGTTTCAATATTTTAAGTATGGCATGTGTAGGGACTTGGTCATTTTGTTATGTGTCATATTGGTTTAGCCAAATGTGTTGGCATTGTAATGATTAATGATTTATTTTGTATATGGCCATTGGAAGTTGACTAATATTAATCTTATTGGTTATTGGTATGTTTATGTGATGATGCTTATCATGAAGATGAAATTGGCATGAGTGGAAAAGAAGTATGTGATGTTTATGCATGATAGATGTTAGTATGTGCAAATGATGTATTGATATCTTGTTTGTGGCTGATTTGGTTGTATGTATATGCTTGGATTGAAGTTGCTTGTTGTTGTGTAGGTTGGTGCAAGTAAGGGTGGCAATATGGCTTGGTAAATAGCCTTATTTTGTCCACACGGACAGAGACACGGCCATGTGTCTCAGCTGTATGAAGGACACGGCCTAGGGACATGGGCGTGTGTCCAGGGCGTGTGAAGTCTACACCTATTTTATGAAAATTTCAAAAATTAAATTTGCCACACGGCCTATCACACAGGCGTGTGACTTGTTCGTATGACTTCATTTGGTGCATGATGTCATAAATAGAGAGTTAGACGGGATAAGAACACGGGCGTGTGTGACCACACGACCAACCCAAGTAGGCGTGTCCCCAGCCATACGAGCATATGACCCTGTTTTGTTGAAAAAATATTCTAAAGTTCTTGGTTTAGTCCTGAACCACTTCCAATGCATGTTTTGGGCCTCGTAGGCTTGTTTTAGGGACTATAGGAATGTATTTGAAAAGTTTTAAATTTGGATGGAAATTTACGTCTCAATTTTGTATGATTTCTTGTGTATAAGTCCGGTAATGCCTTGTACCTTATCTCAGCGTGGGATACGGGTAAGGGGTGTTACAATATGTATGTTAATCAATCGTAGTTAAATCGGGTTTAATAGGCCATTAAAATATGAAAATTAGGTTTTAAAATGAGTTTTTCACAAAAATAGATGCAGTGGTTTTCAAACGGGCGTGTGCCTATTCACACGAACGTGTGAGGGGTTGCACACGGGCGTGTGGAGACTAGAGCTATCACACACAAGTGTGTGGGATTTTTACACAAGCCTGTACGATCGGTTTAAAAGTTTTTCACGATGCGAACACGGTCGTTTAATGACACAATCTAAGGGGCACGGTCATTTAATGGGCACACAGTCTAAGGGACACGGTCGTGTAGATTTTGGGGTTTGAATATTTGTCTCTTTAAATTGGTATTTTAATTTGTTTAAGTTATAATTTAGTCCCTAATAATAAAACTTGAATTAGACATAGTAAATGAACTCAAATTAGGCTAAAAGTTTTTAGGCTTGCATAATTTGACTAAAAGTAGGTCGGTTAACACTTAGATCTAAAATCGATTTAGATTTACCATAGGTGATAAAATGATGAATATTCCCTTAGGTTAAATTACCTAGGAAAAGTTTAAAATTGGCTCATAATTTGCTTCAGCATTAATAAATAACTAATAATTAGATAAGATTGAAGTGTTATAAAATTATAGTGTGTCTCGGGTGGCCTTTAGCTAGCGAGTCACTTAGGTGGCTAATGTAATGCTTCAAATTCAAGTCGGTCTGAATTTACGGTGTTGCATTTAGTGGTATCAGAGCTCTAGGTTTAAAACCTTAGGTTAGCCTAGGTTGCTTGAATATTAATGATTTTGGATTATGATGTTCGCTTGATTGTGTTGATTAAAAAAATTTTATTTTGCCTATGCGTGATATTTGTGATATAAATTGTTATTGGGGTAGGATTAGGAACACAATGCCCTATAGGAACTGTACTTAGTTAAATCTTAGATCTCTTACCATTACTCACTCCTAGTACATTTTGTTTACTCGTTCTCTTTAGTATACGGTAGTTATTATGCCTTTGTGACGTGATCGGAGTAATAAAGATGACGATGTGCCGCTACAGGACGATGCTCAGATAGGCCACATCGAGCACTTCATGTCTGATATTGTAAGAGCACTACAACGTATCGCTGGTGCCAACGCTGATCTGGCTCATCAGGGTTTGCCACTAGAACGTTTATGAGCTCTTGGTGGTAAGGAGTTTCGTAGTGTCAAGAGCGGTGATCTGACACGTGTAGAGTATTAGTTAGAGGTTGATGTTTGTATTCTCGGTCAGATGAGTTGTTTTACCGAGGATAAGTTGGGCTGTGTCATATCATGACTGGTAGACAAGACTCATAGATGGTGGATGACTATCGAGAGGGGTACTACACTAGATTGTCTGACTTGGGACTTCTTTTTAGCATCATTTTGGAGGAAGTTTATGGACGAGCAGTATCTCGAGGCTAGGAGACTGAGTACGAGGTTAAGCTTACTCGGTTGAGCCAGTATGCTCTTGAGTTGGTGTCTTTTGAGGCAAAATGTTGTAAGAGGTTCACGTTTGGGCTGAATCATGAGATTAAGCTCTATCTGGTTGCTTAGAACTGAGGTTTTCGATGAGTTAGTTGAGAAGGCTCGTGTGTTAGAGACTTTGGGGGATGGGCCCAAAGCTGCTTCGTCTGGAGCTGTTAAGAGGTCGACTGAGGCTACTAGTGGTTTTGGTTGTAAGGGTCAAAGAAGTTATTTTGGTAGATCTGGGCGACGTGTTGCTGGTGGTCGTGGTTAGGATAGGCAGGCTGCGAAAGTTAAATTTGGTCCTATTGATCAAGGGGCTACTGCATGACCGATATGTGAGCATTGCAGTCGACGTCATCATGGTAAGTGCTGAAGGATGACGGATGCTTGTCTTATCTGTGGTTCATAGAGCACCATATGAGTGACTGCCCGATGAGAGCCAATATTGTTCATGATCAGCCTATTGTTACTGTTGCACCTGCTCTGGCTCAAGGGAGAGTCCGTGGCAGAGGTGATGGTGGTAGAGGTACTGGTCAATGTGGTATTGCACGATGTGGTGATAGTGGTCCAACCAGAGTTTCTACAGTGGGGGAGCCCCAGTTTAGAGAGGCCACTGATTTTATCGCAGGTACTTTCATGCTACATTCTTTTCCTTTACTAACTTTAGCTGATTCTGGTGCAACAAGGTCGTTTATCTTGAGAGACGTAGCTAGAGAGTTAGGGATTATTGTAGAGATAGTTAGATCAAGTGTTACAATTAAGAGACCTCTAGGTGATAGTGTAGTGGTGGATTGGGTTTATCGTCGTTGTCCTCTGATGGTTCATAGACGAGTGTTCTTGGTTGATCTTCTTGAGTTTTCATTTTAGGGTTTAAACATCATTTTGGGTATGGATTGGTTATCCGAGCATCGGCCTAAGGTGGATTGCAAGGTGAAGTTGGTGACTATGTGTGGTGCTGGCAGTTAGAAGTTGTTGGTGGTGAGAAGTTTGAGTTGTTGTCGAGCGTGATTTCTTCGTTTCGTGCTGAGAAGTTAGTTCGGAAAGATTACAAAGCTTATTTAGCTTATATAATAAATACCGATAGTAGGGAGATGAGGTTGGATGAGATTTAGGCTATATGTGATTTTCTGGATGTGCTTCCTAAGGAGTTTCTTGGATTATCTCTGAATAAAGAAGTTAAGTTCGGTATTGAGCTCTATCCCAGTACTACTCTGGTGACTGTTACGTCCTATTACATGGCACCTAAGGAAGTGAAAGAGTTGAAGCTACAGTTGCAAGAGTTGTTGGATCGTGGGTTTATTCATCCGAGTGTGTCTCCGTGGGGAGCACCAGTATTGTTCGTGAATAAGAAGGATGGGACTTTAAGGCTGTGTATCGATTATCACCAACTAAATAAGTTGACCATTAAGAATAAGAATTCGCTACTGAGGATTGATGATCTCTTTGACCAGTTTCAGAGAACTCCAGTTTTCTCGAAGATTGATCTGAGGTCTGGGTATTATCAATTGAAGGTTAAAGATTTGGATGCAATAAAGACTACTTTCAGGACTCAATATAGTCATTATGAGTTTCTTGTCATGTCATTCAGGTTGACGAATGCACTTGTCGTATTTATGACATGATGAACTGAATATTCCATTCCTACCAGGATTGGTTCGTAGTGGTTTTCATAGATGATATATTGGTGTATTCTCAATCAGAGGATGAGCACAAAGAGCACTTAAGAGTGGTTCTGCAAGTTTTATGGAAGAAGCAGTTGTATGTGAAGCTGAGCAAGTGTGTATTTTGGCTTTGTAAGCTGGTTTTTTTTGGGTCATGCCATTTCAGCTGAGGGTATTTGGGTTGATCCGGAGAAGGTTGAGGCGATTTTGGATTGGAAGCCGCCGATGAATTTTTGAGGTCAAAAGTTTTTTAGGGTTAGCTGGTTATTACTGTCACTTTATCGAGGGGTTTTTAAGCATTAATGCTCCTTTAACGAAGTTTCTTTAGAAGAACACTGCCTTTGAGTGGAATGATGAAAGGTAGAAGTGCTTTGAGAAGCTAAAGTCGATTTTTATCGAAGCGCCTTTGTTGACACAACTAGTATCCGGTAAAGAATATATAGTCTACAGTGATGCTTCTTATACGGGACTGAGTTATGTGCTGGTGTAGGAGGGTAAGGTAGTTGCTTATGCGTCGAGGTAGTTGAGGTCGTATGAGTGTAACTACCTGACTCATGATCATGAGTTAGCCGTCGTAGTCTTCACGCTTAAGATTTGGCATCGCTACTTGTACGGTGAGAGGTCTGATATACACCGATCAGAAGAGTCTTGAGTATATTTTAACCCAGAATGAGTTGAACTTGAGGCGAAGGTACTGAATTAAGTTGCTGAAAGATTACTATTGGGTGATCGAATACCATCCGGGAAAGGCGAACGTAGTTGCAGGTGCTCTGAGTCGCAAGTAACTCTTTTTCTATTACCATATAATTCAGTTGTGCTCCTCTCAGAGTCTGACTTGTGTAGTAGATGGGATGAAAAACTTTGTTCCTTTGCTAGCCAATGACAGCTCCTATCGCGAAGTTCTTGTGTCACATATCAATTCAAATGGCAAATCCCAGTTTGGTGTGACGATTATTGGTGCCAAAACTAACCGAATCTTCAAATCTTTGAAAGCACTTGAGCACTCCTCATCAAATTTGAACATCTTATCCTTCTCTAATAATTTGCATAAGGGTTTAACAATTTTGGAGAAGTCCTTGATAAATCTTCGATAGAAACTGGCGTGGCCCAAAAAGCTCCTAACACTCTTTACAGATGTTGGAGGTGGGAGTTTCTCAATAACGTCTACCTTTGCTTTATCTTCCTTAATTCCATGTCTCGTTATCCAATGCCCTAGAACAATACCTTCTCGTACCATGAAATGACATTTTTCCCAGTTGAGTACGAGGTTTGTTTCTTCGCATCGCCTTAGTACCTTGGCTAGATTGGCTAGGCAATCATCATATGTATCTCTGTATACTAAAAAATCATCCATAAAGACTTCCAAGTATTTCTCAACCATGTCAATAAAAATAGACATCATACATCTTTGAAATGTATAGGTGCATTACATAAACCAAATGGCATGCGTCTAAATGCAAATGTACCATATGGGCAGGTGAATATTATTTTATGTTGATCTTTTGGTGTTACTGTAATTTGATTATACCCTGAGTATCTATCGAGAAAATAGTAATAGTCTCGCCCTGCGAGTTTATCTAGAATTTTGTCCAAAAACGGTAAAGGAAAGTGATATTTCCTAGTCGTCTTGTTCAACTTCCAGTAATCAATTCAAATTCTCCATTCCATAACCATTCTAGTAGGTATCAATTCATTATTCTCGTTCTCAATGACCGTAATACCGCATTCTTTTGGCATGCACTGGCCCGGACTTACCCATGAATTGTTTGAGATGGGGTAAATTATGCCCGCATCTAACTACTTGATGATTTCTTTCTTTACCACGTCTTTCATGATGGAGTTCAGTCTTCGTTGTCCATCAATCGTCCCTTTTTCACCATATTCCAAGATGATCTAGTTGTGCATGCATACAGACGAACTAATGGTGCAAATATCGGTTATGATCCATCCGATAGCCTTCTTGAGTTGTTTTAATACTAAAATGAGTCTCTCTTCTTGCTCAACAGTTAATTCCGTTGAAACAATCACAGGCATAGTAGAAGCGTTACCTAAATAAACATATTTTAAATATGAGGGAAGTACCTTTAGTTCTAATTTAGGTGGCTCTTTGATTGATGCTATTGGTTGGACATAATCCCTATTCTCTAACTCCAAAGATTCAAAGTGAGATTGCGGATTAAATCCTCTTTGATTAGCTTCTAACAAAGCTAAGTATTCATCCTCCTCTTCATCGCTTAGAGGGTCTGATGTCAAAATTTGTTCCAATGGGTCCTCAACATAATTGAGTTTCCTTTCCATCATTAATTCCTCTAAATCAGACACTGCAGAACAATCATCAATTATGTTAGGAAATCGAATAGACTTAAAAAAATTAAATGTTACCTGATTGTCCTGAACATGCATAGTAAGCTCGCCCTTCTGCACATCAATAAGGGTCCTTCCAGTTGCTAGGAAAGGTCTTCTTAGGATAATTGGCACTTCTTTGTCTACTTCAATGTCTAGAATAACAAAGCCAGTAGGAAAAATAAATTTATCTACATGTACCAATACGTCCTCAATTTTTCCTTCTGGATGTGTTAAGGATCAATCTGCTAATTGAAGTGTAACCATAGTAGGTCTAACTTCACATATCCCCAGTTTCCTAAATATTGACATGGGCATCAAATTGATACTCGCACCTAAATCACATAGTGTCATACTATAATATATGGCTCCAATGTTGCAAGGTATGGTAAAACATCCAGGATCCTTTAACTTTGGAGGTAGTTTATCTTGAAGATATGCACTGCATTCCTTTGTCAGTGCTACTGTCTCAAATTCTCCAAGTCTTCATTTTTTTGACAGGATATCCTTCATGAATTTGATGTAGCTCAGCATTTGTTCAAGTGTTTCAACCAAAAAAATGTTGATATGAAGTTGCTTAAGTACGTCTAGGAACTTCTTGAATTGAACTTCCTACTTCTGCTTTTGAAGTCTTTGAGGGTAGGGTGGTGGGGGCTTCTTTACTGGAACTAGTTGATATGTCTTCTGTGGAAATTCTGCATCTAACAAAGTTGTTAGATTATTAGAATTAGCTGGTTTAGAAGTTACTTTATCAGATTAAGTAGATTCATGTTCTGGTGAAACTGAAATTTCAACACTTGGCTGAACTTCCTCTGAGTCTTAAGCATCAACTGGCTCCTCTTCAACTTCAACGGTGTTGGGCTATAATGTCTTTCCACTCCTCAATGTCAACGCTTTATAATGCTCTTTCCCTAGATTCCTCGGATTCTCTGTATCCCTAGGTAAAGCACCTTGTGGTCGGTTTTTGAGTTCAGTTGCAAGCTGACCCATTTGGTTTTCAAGGTTTTTTAATGTAGCTGCTTCGCTTTGGATTAAGGCATTATTCTTGGCTATGTATGCCTTCAACAAGTTTTCTAAGCCATTGGATGGTTCTACTTAAGGTTGTTTCTGAACTTGTTGGGTAAAAATAGGTGGCTGGGTCGTTCTAGGTTGGGCGTATGTGTTACTGGGTCCAGCCCCTTGGTTACTCCAAGAGAAATTAGGGTGGTTTTGCCACTATGGGTTATAGGAGTTGGATTGTAGTCTTGCATTCCTCAGTTTTGGTTCTGGTTACCCATGTAATACTCGAATTCTGGGTTTGATGGACATTCTTCAGACAGATGTCCTTCCCACAATAGACACAGGCTACATTTTCAAATTGATTTTGTAGCTATGCTGCAAAACTATTAAACCCATTAGTGGTAAAACTTTTAAGCATTGAGGAAATCGAGGATATTTGAGATGCGAGTGAAATGAGAACGTCTACTTCATGTATTCCAACAATTTGTCTTCCTGACACTGCTCGATTGGTTTACCATTGATAATTATTACTGGTAATCCTCTCAATGAATTCATAAGCCTTATTATAAGACTTAGAAATGAGAGCACCATTAGCAGAAGCGTCCACTACCATCCTCGTATGAGCATTGAAACCATTATAAAACGTCTCAAGTTGGATGCAATGTGGGATTCCATGAGGAGGGCACTTCCGTAATAATTCTTTGTACCTTTCCCATGTCTCATACAAGGACTCATCATCCATTTGTTGGAAAGCAGTGATCTCGTTCCTCAACTTAGCATTCTTGCTAGATAGAAAATACTTCATGAGGAATCTTTCTGCTAACTCTTGCCATATGGAAATTGAATTTGGTGGCAATGAGTTCAACCAGACTTGAGCTTTGTCCCTTAGCAAATATGGGAATAGGTTCAATCGTAGTGCATCTTCGAGTACTCCGGCTAACCTGAAAGAATCATTCACCTCCATGAACAGTCTTAAGTGCAGGTGAGGATTTTCAGTAGGCATTCCACTAAAATGGCCCACTGTCTAAAGCATCTGGAACATGACTGGCTTCAGCTCGAACTATTGCGCCTCAATTTTGGGTTCTAATACCCGGAATAAGATCATGAAACATTGGCATAGCATACTGTTTTAGAGCTCTATCCCTATCATCAGCAATAAGCATAGGATTTTGAGTAGGGTTTGCTCCGTTTCCTTGATTTGGATTTTCGAAGTTCATCTCTTCGGTCCTTCTTTGACTTGCTTGTCATCTCCGCTGTCGAAAAGTTCTTTCTATCTCAAGGTCTATAGGGAGTAAATCGGTAATTCAGTCAATACTCATAAACACCTAAAATAAACATAGAAAAATTAATTAAGTTAAAATTGAAAAAAAAATTAACCAAAATAAAAATTAACAAAGTCACAAATAATGAATTTTTAAAACAGTCCCCGGCAATGGTGCCAAAAACTTGGAATGATGGAAATGTGAAAGTGTACACAATCGCAACAAGTAATAAAGTGACAAGTAAATGTCGAGTTATCGTACCCACAGGGACTGTGAAAAGAATTATTTATGAATGCAATTTTAAAACCACTTTAGTGAAGAAAGACATTTTGATTTGAAGAGGTGATTAAAAACTAGGATTTAAACTAAGTAAAATAAATAAAAATAAGATAAAAGTTCCAATGCACGATTTCAAAAGATGATTTCAATCAAGATGACATAATTGTATTAGATTAATTACATTTTTTAACTTAGAATTGTTAAAGTCATGTTCATGTTATTACGAATAAATTCACGGCAACTCGGTAATTTGCTAACTTATGAACACACTTACCTACCAAAATCTATTTATCTCTTGACTATATCTCTACGTCAATTCAACTGATTAAACAAATTTTAATAAGTAAATGTGTTAATACACATACATACTTATGAAATTAAAATAATCTCTTATACATATCTCTATGCCAATTCAAACAATTAATTCAATCTCATAAGCACATAAAAGATTACGTGAGGTAACAATGTATTTCTACCTTGAAACAGTTTAATCACAATAATCTTGCAAGTTATGCAAGTCTAATGTATCGTTAGATACAATGTATTTAACAATGTATTTCTACCTTGAAACAGTTTAATCACAATAATCTTGCAAGTTATGCAAGCCTAATGTATCGTTAGATACCGTTGCTAATTTAACCCTCAGCTACCTTAGATGATTAAACATGCACTGATTAAGTATCGCGTCAATTAATTATAATTTCAATCCGTTTAAATAATTAATTCATTAGTTACTTTATAATTGTAATGTAAGAATAACTTAGTCATGGTTTTACTTAATCAAACATCTTACTGAGGCATATAACAACACATACAATTTTAATAAATTAAGTAGACAAAATGCAATCAACCTAACACAAATAAAATTTAAGCCAAATTAATTACATTAAACATATCAACATCAAAAATATTCATAGACATGTTCATCATAACAACAAAATAATTAAAAGGAAATGGAACAATAATCAAATCCGATGTTTCTCCGAGGCTTGACTAATTTGCTCTGCTCCTCCTTCTCCGCTTGTTCTTGTTGAACCGAGGCTTCCATGAACACTTGAATGCTGCTTCAAATGGTGGATGAATAAATCTTTTTCAAGAGGTGAAATTGGCAAAGGAACAGGGGAAGAAAATGAAGAATAATGGAAGGGAATAAAGTGAGAAAAGTGAGAGTGAAGAAAATAAATGAATGGGTTTGAGATGTGTTTGGAGTGAGCAGCAAATGGGGGTATTTATAGGTTGAGATGGCTACTAAAGTTAGCATAAATCATCAGCCATAGAGTCCCCCATGGCCGACCACACATGTGGCAAGTTTGAAGGTTTCAAACTCTTTTTTTTTGGATAAAATTGAAGGTTTCAAACTTGTTATTTTAAAGTAGGGGCACATCTAGAAAGGCATAAATAGTGGAGGGGTTTAAATGCAATTTCAAAAAGTCTTGAAGGGCTATTTTGCAAGCCAAATAATCAGCCAAATAAGCTGATTGAGTCAGCATGTGGGACGATTTTGAGCTGCCTAGTGCTCAGTTGGATCGGTTTTCTCGATTCTGCTTAACTGGGCCCCTTTTCACAATTAATTAATAATAACTTATTTAACCCAAATTAAATTGGATTAAAATTAAAATTAATTATACTATGAATTAATAAAAATAATTTGGACCATCTCAGGCTGAAAAATTAGTTCACCTTGATGCTTTAAAATTGCTTCTCAATTTTGTGTCTGCCGAGCCGTTTTTTGCCCTTTGTGCAAATTGTCGAAAATAATCAAAGTTAATCAGAATTAATTATAAAATTAATTAATATTCAACATGTTAATAATTTAAGTACAAAATAATTATTTTATAATAATTATATATTTTTTGACAAAAATTTTACCGAAACTGCATGAATTTTAGTTAAAAAGGGCATGAAAAGTGTGTATATTTTCGTGTTTCTAGATTCGCGGTTTACTTTGAGATTCTGTAAGGCGTTGCATGAGGCTTTCGGTTTGAAGCTTCATTTCAGTTCAGCTTATCATCCGCAGTCTGATGGTCAGTTAGAGAGGGTGGTCCAGATTCTTAAGGACATGCTTCGTAGTTGTGTTATCGACTTCAGAGGTAACTGGATCTTCACTTGCTGTTAGCCAAGTTTGCGTATAATAATAGCTATCAGAAGAGTATTCAAATGGCACCGTTCAAGGCTTTGTAAGGTCGGAGGTGTAGGACTCCTCTGTGCTGGTCCGGAGTTAGTTCGGGAGGTTAAGAATAAGGCGAGACTTGTTTACGAGCAATTGAAGGCTATTTCTAGTCGACAGAAGTCCTACGCTGACTTGAGACATCGAGACATCGAGTATCAAGTTGGTGATAAGGTATTTTTGAAGGTTTTGTCGTGGAAGAAAGTTCTGAGGTTCGGGTGGAAGGGTAAACTCAGCCCGAGGTTCATTAGCCCTTATGAGGTTGCTGAGCAGATTGGACCAGTTGCTTATCATTTGTTGTTGCCGCCTAAGCTAGAGCGTATTCATGACCTCCTCCATGTCTCCATGTTACGTAAGTACAATCTGATCATTCTCATGTTGTTCCTGTTGAGGAAATCGAGGTTCGATATGATCTTTCATACGAGGAGAAACCGATTGCGATCCTAGATTGAAAGGTCAAGGTGCTATGCAATAAGACAGTTTTGTTGGTAAAAGTCTTGTGGCACAACCAAAAAACTGAGAAAGCCACTTGGGAGCCGGAAGATGTGATGAAACATCAATATCGACATTTATTTTATTCAGGTAAATTTCGAAGACAAAATTTCTTTTTAGAGGGGGAGAGTTGTAATATCCCTAAACTAGTTCTAATAGTTTCGGGTATATTTTTCGGGTTCCGAGTGTGAAATTAGGAATTTATAAGGTTTCTAATAATTTTTAATTTAAATAAGGAGGTTAATTTATTCTAAAAGCGATTAAACAATAATCTAGAAAATAAATAAATATATTTGAAATATTAATTTTAAAGATTTTAAATAATTATTAGTAAAAATAATCAGTTTGGGTTGAAAAAGAATTTTAAAATAATTTTTATTGGGGATAATTCGAGTAAAATTTAAATATTAATTAAATAGGATTTAATTGTAAAAGAAGGAAGGGTATTTATATGGAAAAAAAACCTTAAAATTTAGAATTTTTTAGGGAAAAGATTAAATGGTAAAGGGAAATGTGGGAGTGGCCATTAGGCAAATTTTCCAATTTTTTAATTTCTAAGAAGTGGTTTCAATTTTAAAATTAATGTATCTAGCCCATTTTTCACACATTTTACATCAGATTAGAGAGCTTTAAAATTTGTTGTCTTTGCATATTTAAAAGGTCTATCATCAAAAAATAGATACAACCAATTTCCTTCTCAAAATACTTTCCCAATTCACCCAAAATTATTCTCAAAAGTAGCCAAAAATATTTTGAAATTTCTCAAGTTTCTTGAATCAAGATTTTCAATCAATGAATTTAGAGTGAATCAAAGGTAATCTTCAATCCTAAATTTGTTTTTATGATGATTAGAAACATTTTTACATGATTTGAGAGTAAATTAAAGGATTTTTATTAATGTTATCTTTTTCCAAGTACACATAGTTCTTTAATGGTGGATCTTGAATTTTGAGAGGACAATGAATGTTCCAACTCAAAATGGATATATTAAAAGGTTATTTTTATCTTATTTATCAAGATTAAAGATAATCTGTGAGGTAATTTAAAGAAATATGAATTTCATCATTTTCATGAATCAATTTTTCAGAATTTTGTGAAATTGATTTAAAGATGAAATTGATGCCTAGTATAAGTGTATTTGGTCTAGTATTGATGAAAGTGTTTAGGAGCAATGGACATATCGATTTTGTGAGGAATCGGGTTTTCGACTTGATGTTACAAATCTGATAAGGTATATTTGTGAGAGGATTTCGATTAGTATAGTTAATTAAAATTTTTGTTTATTATAGCATGGAAATGTGGTAATATCTACTTTATTGATCACTTTGTTTGTGGTAGAATAAATTGTGTGGTGAGTGTTTCTAAGGGTGATTTGGTAAATTGACCCTCATTTATGTTTAATTAGTAGCTTAATTGATAATTTCAATTGATTAATTCTGGTTGAATGGCTGATTTTTGCAAGATTGATATTATATGTACAAGAGTTTAACTTTTATTGAATAATGGTAAGTAAGCATTTAGGTGATTTTCTGCAATTTAATTAGGCTAATTATATTGTTGATTAGAGCATGGTTACTGGAGTTTTTGATCATGATATATTGGTGTTACAATTGGTAATTGAGCATTGGAAAATGACAAATGAAATGTTAAATTTAATTGGATGTTAAATGGCTATGTTACACGTTACACATAAGCAGTTGTCACATTAAATTGAGCACAATAATGACTGATTTATATGCTATGTTTGACTAAATATATTGGCAACATTCATGGTGGATCCATTGGATATAGTTGGCATGTCATAGGATTTGTGAGTACTCGCATTTATTTGTGACATTGTGAGCATATGGCTCTAGGTGGACTAATTTGTTTGGGGTAGATAAGGGAGTGTTAAGCATGAATCTCCACTCATTGGGTTATTTGAGGCGTTATAAGGGAGCATGTGCTTTGACCCACTCAACTCGGTGGACAGTAATTGACATTTATGGGAGTTCGGAGATCCATTTATCCGATGTATGATCACCCGATTAAGCCATAAGAAATGTATGCCAATATATTTATGTGTGATTATTGTTATATCATTCGATGTTTGTAAACCATGAATAATTGATTCTTGATATTGATAAAGCATATGGGAAATAAATTGACATGTTTCATTATTATGGTTAATAATTGGTGATTGATTGTATGTGATTTAAACATGATTTGGATGTTGATTTACTAGTTGTTTTTATTAACATTCACTGAGCTTTTTAAAGCTCACACTCTCACAATTTGTGCAGATAATCGTCGGGCATGAGGAGCTGAGGAGCCAAGCAAGAGATTTCCAAGAGATTTCCAAGAACTTTAGGCTTGATAAAGACTTTATTAAACGTTTTAAAGACTGTAATAGACATTGTGGAACTCCCGGGACTTAGTTTAATTTTGGTTGTAATTGGACTTTGGACATTGGACATTTTATTTTGGATGGTTTTATAATAATTTTGAGGCATATTTGAGTTTAAGTATTGAATGATTTACAGTGTATTGTTGCTTGATAACACGATGTGTGGGCATGAAATTTGTACTAACGATTGTTTAAATGAAGCTTTCATGAAGTGGTTTACTAGCGGCTAAGGTACGCCACTTGTTTGATTTATTCTGTGTTTGTTATGCATGAAATTGATTGCCTAATTATATATAATTGTGGCTTGATTTATGTCAATAAACTTAATTAAAGGTGTATGTATATGTATGTTAATTAATGGTACTTAAATCAGGTTTAATTGGCAATTAAAATATGCAAAATCAAGTTTTAAAATGAGTTTTTCGCAAAAATAGGTGCAATGGTTTTCACACGAGTGTGTAAGGGGTTGCACACGGGCTTGTGGAGACTAGAGCTATCACATACGGGCATGTGCGATCGGTCTAAAAGTTTTGCACGACGCAAACATGGTCGTTTAATGACACACGGTATGGGGGACAAGGCCATGTGGGTTTTGGGGTTTGAATTTGTGTCTCTTTAAATTGGTATTCTAATTTGTTTAAGTTACAATTTAGTTCCTAATAATAAAACTTGAATTAGACATAGTAAACGTACTCAATTTAAGTTGAAATTTTTAAGCTTGCATAATTTGACTAAAAAAAGGTTGGTAAACACTTAGATCTAAATCGGGTTAGTTTTACCATAGGTGGTGAAATGACAAAAATGCTTTTAGGTAAAATTACTTAGGAAAATTTTAAAATTGGCTCATAATTTGTTTTTGCATTAATAAATAACTAATAATTAGACAAGATTGAGGTGTTATAAGGTCAGGGTGTGTCTTAGGCAGTTGTTAGCCAGAGAGTCACTTAGGTGGCTAATGTAATGCTTCCAATTCGGGTTGATCCGTCCCAATCGGGTTTAGGGTGTCATATTGAGGGTTGGAGTACTCGAATTTTACCATTAGGGGGGAATGAGGTCTTTATAAGATCAGTGCTATAAGCGATTCCTGTGTACGCAATGCAATGCTTTTTCCTATCGAAATTATTGTGTCGAAAATTGAAAAATATATTAAATAAAAACTGATAGACTAATAATAAATCTTTTAAAGGTATCTATTGGACCAATTAGCTTTCATTATGCAAATTGAAAAGTGATGGTGGGCTGGGGTTTTGTGAGTTAATTAAGTTAAATACTGCATTGTTGGCGAAGCAGTGTTGGCGTATTTTAATCTAGCCCACTTGTTTGCTAGCTAAAGTGTTCAAAGCCAGATATTTTCTTTAATTAGATTTTATGTTCGCAAGAATAGGTGCTTACCCATCTCTTACCTGGAGGAGCATTTAGAGTGCTCGAGGGCTAATTGAAAAAGGTATGAGTTGGCGTATTGGGAATAGAGAGCAAGTGAACATTTGGAATCACTTCTAGCTACCTAAACCTAGAGATGGGAGGGTCTCGTGTAAGAAAATTAATATTAGATGGACTATGGTGAATCAGTTAATTAATGAAAATACTTCTACTTGGAATGCAAATAAAGTTCGAATGCTACTTGGACCGAATCAAGTTAAGAGAGTCCTTAGAATTCCTTTGGTTGTTTTAAGTCCTCCAGATACAATGGTGAGGAGGTATGAAGGGTCTAGAAAATATTCCATCAATAGTGGGTAAAAAGCTCTTTTTTAGGAGGAGTTACATAGTAGGGGTGATTACTCGTATGACACTGCTACAATGTCATAATTTTACAACAAAATGTAGGCACTACAACTTTCCAAAAAAAGTAAAAATTTACATGTGGAAATTACATAATAATTTTTTCCTACATTTGGGAATCTAGCTAAGAGAAAGCTGCTAGTTGGAGGTGATTGTCCACTATGAAAGGAGGTAGAGGACACTGTTGAGCATTTGGTACACTCTTGCTATATTTTGCAGTAGATATAGATGCATTTGAAGATTGCAGTGAGTCCAATGATAGTGGCCTCAGATTACAAAATATGGTTAGCACATGAATTTCTAAATGCATATATTAAAACTAGGAAAATTATGGTCACAACTTATTGGGCTATTTAGTATATGTGTAATCGGATGGTCTACGAGGGACTAAGGTGGACAATTCATGAATTGGTAGGTTTTGTCTAGGGGTATGTTCTGGAGTTTAAGACTATTTCGACCTAAGAATACCATTCCATAATACTATGAAGGATTTATAAAGACCTCCATAAAGGGGCAGCATTAAAATAAAATTTGATGTATCATTCCGTGCAATAAGTCATAGCTCTATCTTTGGGTTTATTGCTAGAAATAACTCAAGTCAGATTATGGGAGCGGGTAGTTACCCTCATTCTGATGTAACAGATGAGTTTGTAGTAAAGGCGGATGCATGTGAACGAGCAGTCATTTTTTCTATAGAGATAGGATTTCGAGATGTCTATTTTGAAGGAGACTCGCTCATAGTAGTTAAAAAGATTAACTCAAGAGAATAAGATCAATTAGTTCTTAGGCCAGTGGTTCAAAATATTAAAGATTATAAGAGGAACTTTGACAAAGTTACCTTCCATTTTGTTCGTAGGGAAGTTAACACGGCGACACATGTTCTTGTGGGTGAAGGTAGTCGATACCAAGAGGTCGTGTATTGGATTGAAGAAGCCCCAGATGTGGTGGATCAGATTGTGGCTGAGGAATGGGTTCAATGGCTACGCAGAGGAGTTGGTAGCAATTCATAGCTTTGTGGTGTGGAGAAACTCTCTCTTGTACTCCATGGAGGTCATCAAAGATTTTTCTCTTTGAAATTAGTCGCTTCAATCTCATGCAGCTGTGTTGGGGCAGTTTTTGGAGAGATTTTATCTAGCTTTTTTCTGTCATTCTGATTTATAAGGTATGGTTAGGGGTGTTGTTTTGTTGTTTTTATTTTGGTTTTTGGTTTCTTTTATGGTCTTTTATTGTTGCATGTTTTTTTGCGCTTTTTAATCTGTTTTGATTGGTGCTCTGTGTCAGTTGTATATCCTTGGGCTGAAACCCCTTTTATTAAATGAAAGCCACGTATTTAAAACCAAAAAAAATTATTTTATAGATATTTTCACATTAATTATAGCTAAAAAAATAGCTAAAAAAAGGTAAACAAAAAAAATAATATATGAAAATTACATTTAGGGTGGGTTGGATGGATGATGGGATGCGATGCGTGTTGTTCCAATAGGGTCGGAAGCGTGTAAATTATTGTACTAAAAAATCACACAAAGTTCAATTCCCAGGGAAGAGAGGTGGATCACAATGATCTCTTAAATACCAAGTCTTTCCTTAGTCAGAATATCCCTTCTATAGTAATTTAATAGCACAATTAAATACTACTATTATACCCTCAAATATTGAAAGAAAAATAGGAAAAAAAAGAACACAAGAGTTTTAACGAGGTTCGGTAAATTATACCTACGTCCTCGGGCACTAACACCAGATGATAACTTTACTATCTCCAAAATATTACAAACAAATAGAATTCCTTAAGAATTCTCAAATGGGAGAAGAGAGAAAACTAAGAGAGAAAGATTGGTTGGGATGGTTGAAATGAAAAATGAAAAGGCCTATTTATAGTTGAGGTTCAGGGACTAACTTGCAAATGGCCTAAAAAATTAGGGACCAAAATTGCAATTATCCCATTCAACTTTTCAACATTCGGTGCAACTTGCTCAACCTTTTTAACAAGTTGCTTCCTACCTTTGTTGACTTTTCAACAATCTCCACCTTGAAGATTTGATTAGGATAATCACATCTTCACATACTTCCTTCAACTCCCCAAATTCGATAAAGCTATCTTTTGTAGTGCCTCCAAATGCGCTCTCGAGCGCCATACACCTAAAGGTGCTCAAATTCTCAGGATGTTAATCAAGTTCAAACAATGATTAAACTTGATTGTTGTTACCACCTTGGTCATCATATCTGCGGGATTATCTGCTGTCGGAATCTTCTGAAGTAGAATTTTTCCTTTTTCAAAGACTTCCCGCACAAAGTGATATCTTACGTCGATATGCTTGGTTCTTGAATGATAGACTTGATTTTTCGCTAAATGAATAGCACTCTGACTGTCACAATATAGACTAATGTGACTTTGAACAACTCCCAAGTCTTTCAATAATCCATTAAGCCAAATAGCCTCCTTAACAGCTTCTGTAACTGCCATATATTCTGCCTCTGTAGTAGACACAGCTACTGTAGACTGTAAGGTAGACTTCCAACTCACTGGGGCTTTCGCAAGAGTAAACAGATACCCCGTAGTTGAACGACGTTTATCTAAATCACCAGCAAAGTCGGAATCAACATATCCAACTACAAACTGACCAAGTGCTTCATCCTGTTCAAAAATTAAACCAACATCTACGGTTTTTCGAAGATACCGTAGAATCCATTTCACAGCTTGCCAATGTCCTTTTCCAGGATCATGCATATACCTGCTCACAACTCCAACAGCTTGTGAAATGTCAGGCCTCGTACACACCATCGCATACATCAAACTCCCAACTGCATTAGCATATGGGACTTTTGCCATATATTCTCTTTCTTCTTCAGTTTTCGGAGATAATTGAGCACTAAGTTTCAAATGAGAAGCAAGTGGGGTACTTACATGTTTTGTGTTTTCATTTACACCAAAACATTGTAATACCTTTTTCAGATATTGCTTCTGATTCAAACAAAGCTTGCCTCTCTGTCTATCTCTACTTATCTCCATGCCGAGAATCTTCTTGGCCTCACCTAGATCTTTCATCTTGAACTCTTGATTCAACTGAGCCTTCAGCTTATCTATCTCATTTTGGCTCTTCGAAGCGATTAACATATCATCAACATACAAGAGTAGATAAATGAAAGATCCGTCATGCAGCTTCTGCAAATACACACAATTGTTATATTTGCTTCTTGTGTACTTCTGCCTTCTCATAAAGCTATCAAATCGCTTGTACCACAGCCTCGGGGATTGCTTCAATCCATATAGCGATTTGTTAAGCTTACAAACCCAATTTCTACCACCAGCATCTGTGTATCCTTCTGGCTGAGTCATATAGATCTCCTCTTCTAACTCACCATGCAAGAAAGCCGTCTTAACATCAAGTTGAGCTAGCTCCAAATTCAACTGTGCTACCAAGGCCAACAAAATTCTAATGGAGGAATGCTTCACAACAGGGGAAAATACATCATTGTAGTCAATTCCCTCCTTCTGAGCGTAGCCTTTAGCTACCAATCTTGCCTTGTAGCGAATATCCTTCTTGCTAGGAGATCCATCTTTCTTTGCGAATACCCACTTGCATCCGATTGCCCTTTTATCTTTCGGTAATTGCGTCAACTCCCAAGTATTGTTCTTCCGGAGAGACTGCATTTCTTCATCCAAGGCGCTTTTCCATTTATCACTTTCTAAGCTTTGCATTGCTTCTTGATAAGTGATAGGAATATCATCAACAACGGGAAGGGCGTAGGCCACCATTCAGTAAATCGAGCAGGTTTACGAATTTCTCTCCGTGGCCTTGCAACTGCAACTGGTTCTGGTGTACTTAGTGGTTCTTGGGTCAGAACCTCTTCAACCTCTAATTCCTCCATTGTGGCTGGAGAATTAGACTTATTAACTGGGCAAATCCCCATCTGCTCAAACTCCACCTGTTTTGGAGTACACTCCACCTGCTGTGGAGTATTGCTCGTCTGAATATCTTTATCTGCTACCTTTTTCAATGTGGCAGATTCATCAAAGGTAACATCTCTGCTACAGATCATTTTCTTTGTGCTTAAGCACCAAAGACGAAATCCCTTCACTCCAGAAGTGATTCCCATAAAGAGAGCTTTCTTTGCCCTCGGATCTAACTTTGACTCCTTCACATGGTAATATGCAGTGGATCCAAACACATGTAAGGAATCATAATCTGTAGCCGGTTTTCCAGACCATACCTCCATAGGAGTTTTTCTTTCTAATGCAGATGATGGCAAACAATTAACAAGATGGCCAGCGTATGTCACAGCCTCAGCCTAAAATTGCTTGCCCAACCCAGCATTGGACAACATACATCGAACTTTCTCCAGCAATGTTCGATTCATACGCTCTGCCACTCCATTCTGTTGTGGTGTATCCCTAACTGTGAAGTGTCGAACAATACCATACTCTTGGCACACATCGAAGAACGGATCACTTTTATATTCCCCTCCATTGTCCGTCCTAAGCCGCTTGATTTTCTTGCCAGTCTGGTTTTCGATCATAGTTTTCCATTTAAGAAAAACTCCAAGCACTTCATCTTTAGTTTTCATGGTATACACCCAAACTCTTCTGGAAAAGTCATCAACAAAAGTAACAAAGTAGTGTTTTCCTCCCAACGAAGGTGTTTTAGAAGGCCCCCACACATCTGAGTGAATGTATTCCAAAATACCTTTTATATTATGGATAGCAGTGCCGAATTTCACTCTCTTTTGCTTTCCCAGAACACAGTGCTCACAAAATTTTAATTTGCAAGCCTTTGCACCTTTCAACAATCCTTGCTTTGCCAGAATTTGCAAGGATTTTTCGCTGGCATGTCCCAACTTCATATGCCACAACTGCATTGAGTCCAAGTCTTTGTTACCGGAAGCTGTAGCGACTGCTCCAATAACTGTACTACCTTGGTAGTAATACAAGTTATTTTTCCTGATGCCCTTCAATATTACAAGTGCGCTAGATGTCACTTTCAAAATCCCATCTCTCATAGTAACAACTGAACCATTGGATTCCAAGGCTCCCAATGAGATGAGATTTTTCTTCAAACTGGGCACGTACCGAACATCAGTCAGAACTCTGGTTGATCCATCTTGATTCTTTAATTGGATTGAACCTATCCCAACAGTTTTACAGGCATTGTCATTGCCCATATAAACAACTCCTCCATTTAGTTCTACTAAATCAGAGAACCACTCCCGGTTAGGGGACATATGATAGGTACAACCCGAATCCAATATCCACTCATCTGAATGGAACGACGATGATGATGCAACCAGTGATAGTTCAGAGTCACTAGTATCATGCTTAGCAACACAAGCATCTACAGCAGCTTTTCCCTTATTCTTCAGCTTTGGACAATTTTTCTTCCAGTGGCCTTTCTCATGACAAAAAGCACATTCATCTTTCCCGAGTCTGGACTTTGACTTTGATCTCCCCTTTTGAGTTTTCTTCCGAGTGTATGAACGACCTCGGACTACTAAAGCTTCTGTATCTTTGATTGAGTTTTTCTGTTTGTCCTTCTTTCTCTGTTCATAACTGTATAAGGCCGCACAGACTTCGCTCAGAGATATATCACTCCTGCCATGAAGTAGAGTAGTTTCTAGGAACTCAAACTCCTCAGGAAGTGACCCCAACAGCATCAAAGCCAAATCTTCATCTTTGAATGTCTCATCCATATTCAGCAAATCAGTGACTAACTGATTAAATTTGGTGATGTGATCATTCATTGTGGTACTTGGGACGTATGTGAAGCGAAACAGTCTTTTCTTCAAGTGGAGCTTATTTTGACTGTTTTTCTTCAAAAAAATTTCTTCAAGTGCCACCCACAACTTATTTGCAGAAGTCTCCTTTGAAAAAGCATACCTCTGCTCTCGAGAAAGGCATGATCGAATTGTGCCACATGCCAACCGATTGATCGCCTTCCAATCTTTCTCCTGTACATCATCTGGTTTCTCTTCATCAATGGCAATGTCTAGACCCTGCTGAAAAAGGGCATCTAGAACCTCACTTTGCCACATACCAAAATGGCCCGTGCCATCAAAGATCTCCACGGCCAATCTTGCATTTGCAATTGTCGGTCTTGTCCACATGGACGATGTTGAAGCTCCTACACCGACCGTTTTCTCCATAATCTTTCAATATACCTAAGGAAATCTTTTCTGATGTGGAAGATCAGTTTAAACTGCAACCACAGAGCATACTACAATTAACCTTCGGCTCTTGATACCACTTGTTGTTCCAATAGGGTCGGAAGCGTGTAAATTATTGTACTAAAAAATCACACAAAGTTCAATTCCCAGGGAAGAGAGGTGGATCACAATGATCTCTTAAATACCAAGTCTTTCCTTAGTCAGAATATCCCTTCTATAGTAATTTAATAGCACAATTAAATACTACTATTATACCCTCAAATATTGAAAGAAAAATAGGACAAAAAAGAACACAAGAGTTTTAACGAGGTTCGGTAAATTATACCTACGTCCTCGGGCACTAACACCAGATGATAACTTTACTATCTCCAAAATATTACAAACAAATAGAATTCCTTAAGAATTCTCAAATGGGAGAAGAGAGAAAACTAAGAGAGAAAGATTGGTTGGGATGGTTGAAATGAAAAATGAAAAGGCCTATTTATAGTTGAGGTTCAGGGACTAACTTGCAAATGGCCTAAAAAATTAGGGACCAAAATTACAATTATCCCATTCAACTTTTCAACATTCGGTGCAACTTGCTCAACCTTTTTAACAAGTTGCTTCCTACCTTTGTTGACTTTTCAACAATGCGTTTAGCTTACTTTTTGTCTCACGCTATAGTATCACTATAATATTTAATATTACTGTCACTGTTATTTTTCCACTAACCCCAGATAAACGTACCGTCTATCCAAACTCATAACAGAGTGCAAAATGTAAAGTGGTTTCGGTGCAAACAAGCATGAATTATGAATTAACATATAAATGCAGCATTAGTGCGATGTAGTATTAGAATTAGAATGTTAATTTCGATCAAAGTTGTATTCCCAAAACGAAAAAAAAAAGAGTTTGATTTTGTAAATTAATAAAATGAGAACATAACCATAATTAGTAGAAAAATTGGATGGTCCCATCTCCCATTGTGTTCCTCAAAAGGGTTGTTTGCGTGAAAGTGAAGAAAGAAGAAGGCATACAAAGTTGCCATTGCTCCACAAATGGATGTTTACAAAACAAAAGAAGCATTTTTCTTGGTATCAATGAATCTATAATCCAATCCTTTTCTATGACTTTGCTTCGCCTTCACTTTCTTTATAACTATTTGCTTCTTTGTTATTTTATATTATAATTAAAACATTTTCTTTTCTTAATTCATGATTTGGTGTGAAGTACTATACTAGTTTTCTCACTTTCATATCTTTTTTTTTACCATATTTGGTACTTAAAATATTATTATGTTTATAGTTTTTAATCTTGATTCGTCACTTGTCTTTTTTTTTTCATTTCATAATATAATTTAAATTTAAATTCATTTTTATTGAAAATAAATATTGTATTATTAATTATTAATTTTCATAAATGCACACTGTCACCGCCACTCTTCCGGTGATCCCTTCAACAAATATAGTTCCCAAACTCCTCACATTTTTATCTCTACTCAAATCTCCACTTCATTTCCTCAATAACTCTAAGGAAACCCATGAAATTACCCGATTGAAGATATGAATCCTCATATTCGACACAGCCACCATGAAAAACCCAATGAAACCATGACTTCTTTTGTAGCGCTCTTCTTCCACTCTGATAACGAGAGAAACAAAAATGTCAAAACCCCCACACCCAAAGTGAAAAAAGTTCCAGCCATCAAAGGGAAAACGGTTGATGAAAATTAGGGAAAGGGGCTGTAAAAGTACTGATAGTCCAAGTGATGAGAAAAACACGAACATTAACTGCTCCCAGATTGAACCCAACAATTTAGCCAAGTAGACATTGTTGAACCAATCTTGACCAATCAAAATAGAAAAATTTTAGCCAAATCCTTAATCTAATCTTATTATTGACACACCCTTTCCCTTTGACATTTAAATTTTTTACCTTCTCTTTATCAAATCGACCAGTAGCCGTATGGGTTTACATCAGTTGGGGTGTAAAACAACGACAAAAATGAATAGAGAAAATGCCAGTTAATATATATATATTTGCATTTTTGGGATTATTTATTTATTTTTTAATATTTTATAAGATACAGGTGGCATAATCTGATTGGCTGTCATTTTTTTTTTTAACATCTGTTAAAAAATGGATTAAAATCTATAACAAAATAATATTTTAGATACAAAATTGAATGGAAAAAAGTTTTTTAAGTATAGGTGAAAATGTGAACTAAGCTTTTTCATTTTAACGCCTACCAATACCCATTCCAAGATTTCACATCCCTAGGGGTAGGAGGCTTGAGTTCTTCCACAAACTTGTCTAAAGATTGTGGCTGCCACAACCCGACAACACATTTATTCATAAAAATAGTGCCTAATGTATTTTTCTAATTCACCAAGTGATTTGATCTGATCTGATACGAGTTTTATATGTAGTCCAAATGCTAACAACACCCACATCA
The DNA here is from genome assembly GCF_007990345.1 of Gossypium hirsutum. NCBI lineage: Eukaryota > Viridiplantae > Streptophyta > Magnoliopsida > Malvales > Malvaceae > Gossypium > Gossypium hirsutum. Next base: position 106,045,272 of record NC_053424.1, on the reverse strand, counting down.
ATTCTTTTGCTATCCAAATAGATGTGGATGGACTGGCATACCTCTCATGTGCCTGCCTCACCAAACTTCTATTATTTTGATAGACGGATAACATTTAAGTTCATGATTCAACATTAATAAATAATTTTAATATTATTAAAAATAAATATAATTATTATTTTTTAACAACTGACATATCATGTTTTTTGATCGATTGTTAATGTATCAAATACAAATTCAAAGATTGATGGTGAGTTGTTGTTGGACCCTAGAAATCTTGTCGTTTGTGAGCAGCCTCTATTCAATGGAATTACTCTCTGATTTGATTTGATGAATCTATGCCTCAACGTGGTGAAGGAAATGGAAATGGGTGGTTTGATTTATAGCCACTCTTGCGAAAAGAAATGGTGACCCAGCCTAGCAAAGGATCCACAGTCACTGATGACTATGCAATTACGTGTCAATCTTTTATTGGAAGTGTTTCCAAAATTGGGAGCCTCATCTAGAATTAGATTTTAACTACAATATGCACAAGAGTTGATTACGCATGCCTTGAACGAAGATGCATGGTTGTTCACCGTTTACGACGCATTTTGTAGGTAAGACTATAGGAGTTTACGTACTCGAGGATGGATTGTATTTCAACTCTTTTATTAAAAAGATAAATAAAATAATTTTTATGTATTTAAAAATATGTAAATTAGTTTTTTTTAAATAATACGTGAAAAATATTGAAATTTTTTTATAAATAAATTATAAGATGGTCACTTAATTATTAATTTTTTTGATCTAGTCACTAAATTTTTTGAAATTATAAATTTTTGTCAATCTGAGCTGATGTGAGTTTTTTATTGGTCTAGTAACATAATGTTTACATATTATATCAATTTGATCCTAAATATAAAAAATTCAACAAATTTAGCTGTAAATGTTTACAAAATTTGTCATTTTAGTTCTAATTCTAAAAAGAATTAATAAAATTGGCCCTCAACATTTAAAAAATCTATCAATTTAGTCCCAACTCTAAAATTTAAAAATATTTTTAAAAAATCACTTTTAACCCTTTATAACATATCAACTAACCCATACAATTTTTTAAAATAAGAAAAAGGGTATCATCTCTCAAGTCACTCACATTAATTTTTTCTACTATAATTTAAATGTCACACTAAACCAAACCAATTAATTTGGAACCTATTTGGAATAATTGGTCGCATTACTACCTGAATAGTTAACGTTTTTAATGCCTTTATTTTCTTTTGGATCTTAAATTTTTTTGTGCTTTATCCCAACTTTTTAGAATTTTTTTTGCAAGTGACTTGAAATATAGTACTTTTTTTTCTTATTTTAAATCTCACATGGGTTAGCTATAGGGATGACAAACAAACCTGAATCTGACAGATTTCGATCTAATACGATTTGGTAGGGTCAAATTTTTCTGTTAAAGTTGGGTGTCGAGGCGGGTTAATTTTTAAAAATAGTCAGGTCGGGTTGAATTTAGAATGAAATTGCCCAGCCTACCCCGAGATATTTATGAAATCACCCTCAATATATATTTAATATTAATTAAATTAAAAATCCCAAAAATGCATTACTACCAATATCATTCTACCTCCTCTATACTAGTACGTTTTCACCCCTATAAGGTTATTTCTCCCATTTTCTATCCTCTTAATTTAATAATTTATTCAAATAATATTTGTTCTTTTTTTTCCTATCCTGTAATCACAACATGTGTGTAAATATACATTAGCACACACCTCTAGGTATATATCATTACTCAAATCTAATAAGAAACGGTGTCAAATTTCTTCATTTAAAAAAATAATTAATCATAATTTTATATAAAAAATTAAACTCAAGTCAAATCGGAGCTGAGTATACTATTAATTTTCAAGTTCTCAATGGCTTAAAATTTTTAAATTTGGAGTTAGAGCATGGAGCTAGAGCACCAGATTGATGCGGATTAGACAAAAAACCGCCTTGCCTTGCCTTGTTTCCATAACTAGTTAGCCGATGGGTTATAAAGGACTAAAAATGAAATTTTTTTATAAAAAATAAATTTTTTTTATAAAAAATATATTTAAAATTTTAAATTGACAAATTTTACAAATATTGAGGGCCAAATTTATTAAGTATTCTAAAATAAAATTAAAATTACAAAATTTGTAAACACTGAGAGCTAAATTTGTTAAATTTTTTTATATTTAGGATCAAATTGATAAAATATGTAAACAGTAGAGGGCTAATTTTGTTATTACACCAATAAAAAAGGCTACATCAGCTCAGAACGACTAAAATATTTAATTTCGAAAAGTTTAATAACTAAATCGAAGAAATTAATTTAATTAGGTTATAGTTTATTCATAAAAATATAATTTGCAACATGTTTTACAGAAAAACCAATTTACATGTTTCAAAATATATAAAAACTAATTTTTTCAATTTTTTCATTATAAAGATAAAATACAATTTAGTCTTAAATACGAGTTCCGGATTATTGTTCCGGATAATATGAATCTATTATTGGGCTTTGCCTCTTGGCTGGTAATAGTTTTTTACAGTTAATATTGCGCGTATTTTAAAATTCAGATAGGTGGTTCTCGATTGATTTAATAATAATTGAATAATTATAAATCATTCACACAGCTTCAATTTCTAATTTTTTATACGGGTTCACCAATAATTTGGCCAATATTCAATTTTATGCCCATTGGTCCAACCAGTTGAAGTATCATTCACAATTCAACCATCCAACGTCACTGTATAGGGCAGAATCCATTTTAATTTTATATTCTAAATTATTATGATCTCAACTTAAAATTTCACTTGATATTTTTCAATTGATGTGACACATTCACTTGTCATCTTTTCACTGCTTATCTTCGTTCTTCTTTCCTTGCGACAAGTAGCATGTAAAAATTACGACTGCTTGTTCTTGGAATAAATTTAGTAAAGTTGAGATACTCGGTCAGCGCTTATTAGCAGGTAAATATTTAATGCATGCTTGGTACAAACCATGCTCATTTTAGTTGAGTTTTAATGACAGGCACCTCAGATTGGCCTGGCAAAGATGCTAGCAAATCTTTCACATTTGGTTCATTTGGGTCAACTCCCGGAAGCTGTAACAGTCGTAACAAGTCTCAACGCCGGCAAAATAAGAAGATATTGATTAAGAAATGCACATTTAGCTAGACTTACTGAGGATAGGATGGATGACATAAAAGATTGATCTCTCAACACCTTGCTGACAGCTGACTGCACCGATGAATCCTTTGAACCCTCTTGCATGGACATCTTAAGTGCTGCATGCAAGAAACAAGACCATTTTGTATATTTAATTAGTAGTGGACGACAATGATGCAAGCATTTAGCTAAAGTTATAGATCTACAAGAAGTTCTAGGATCAAGCATCTTAAACTGCTAAAAATCCAACGTAAACCAATTTAAGGAAAAATCCTGACACGATCAACCGTATATACACCTTTTTAGTTAATAAAGGGAGAGAGATAGGAGTTGTCCAGGATCGATCCCAAGACTGTTGTCAACTAAAGACATAATATCAAGTCCTTTGTCACTCTACATGTGCCTTCATCGACAACCACATATATACTTAACCAAAAGGCATATACAAGTATAACCCAACCAAAAGGCATATACAAGTATAACCCTTACAGTTCAGATAAAACACAGCATTAAGAATATGAACTAAACCTACTATGACATAGTTCTTTGGTAAGAGGATTTAGCAATATTTAAATATTTAGATTAGCAGGAGACCAATATGACATTGCAGTCACTTGGAGCATATATGTAAAACAGAATTTACAGAAGCATTTCGTAGTTCTTCTGAAACAAAATAATTAGTAGACAATGATCTCCTTCAGCAAAGGTGGTATGTTAAGACAACCAACACAAAAACAGGACCTACCCATGGCTAGTTCCTGATCACCATTTGCTGCCTCAGACATCTCAGCATCATCCACAGACAAATCAGATCCTGGGACATTCATTGACAATGCAAGGGCCTGCTTTAACAAAGCATCATCCTCATCCTGCCACAGTATGAGTTAGCCAAAGCCAATTTTAAACTTAAATCAACTATTTAATACTAGAATGAGGTAATCTGTCACATGGTAAAATATATTAACTTCATAGTAGGACCAATCATCGGATCAGCAACTTTTTCTGTTGGAGTTGCATTCTGTGAATCTGATGGTGCTTGTGCTTCCTCCCTTTTTTCTTGTTTTCTGGCTTCTTCAGTGCCCCTCTTGGCAGCAGCTTCTTGCCTTGCTCTCTCCTCTTCATGCAAAACCTTAAAGCAAGAGCCAGCTCTGGATCTATATTTGGATCGATGCCAAATTCAAAATCAGAAGCACCAACAGCTGCAGCTGCTGCAGCAAAGCCACTTCCTCCTCTATCCCCAGAGAACACAGGCGTGCTAACAAAGGAATCAAAAAGTTATATGATTGGCACAAGCACTATCAAGTAAGCAATATAGCCTTAAGAGACATGTCCCATAGCCTCTTACTAATTTCTTTTATAAGAAAACCAAATACTTCAGGAAAAGATAAAATCAGGAATAGCCAAGTAAAAACCTCATAAGCACATCAGAAAGTGCATTTTGACCCAGAGGAACATGGACTATGTGACTACTGTCATTATTAACAGATGCAAGAAGAGACTTCAACTTTTTGGGCTTTCCATTATCATCCTCACCAAAATTGACAATATCAAGAGCTACACTATTCTTTTTAAGCTTCTTTCCTATCATCTCCAATGCCTTCTTTTCATACTTAATGGGACTGAAAGCATAAAAAATAAGGGGGGAAACGATTATATTTGAAATGAAGAAAACAAGCAAATAGAAGGCTAACACGATATACCTTCCAGCAAAAACTATAATCCTTTGCTGCTGGTTTTTGTTTTGACGATGCTTCAGAGCCAATTGAGCAATCTGAATTCCAGTTGCTAGGTTCATCTCACCCCCCATTTCAAGACCTGTGTAAAACATTAAAAAACATATGCTGCTTTTATTGGAAAAATAGGGATAAGAGGCGAAGGAAGATTATTTTTTATTCAGAAATCCTTAAAATACAAATTTTAGGGACTAATCATTTATCATATGCTGCTTTTGCATAAAATGACACCATCAGTGAGGACAAGTTCTCCAATTCTTCAGTAAGAGATAAAGGTGCTCCTCTTTTCCAGAGGTCAGAAAACATCCATCTTTACACTGCACAACATACTTAAACAGGTCATAGTAACAAAATGCCAGACTCATGTCATATGAACAAAATAGCAAGCCATATCAAGACAATTAATGCTAGTTTTCTTTCAACATATAAGCCAAGTTTTCTATTGACAACACCACCACCAAAATAGTGTACACTGAATTTAATCTATCCGAAAACAAACTGCAAAAAATTTCAACATGCCTAACCTTTATCTTCAAGTATAACAGTAACATGGAAAATCAAAACACAAATTTCAGCAGAGCATATATATTGCCACAATAGTTCAAAGAAGCCATACTTTATTTACGATGTTAGCTTAAACAAACTCTATCTTCGAATATGACTCAAAATAAAAGAGAAAATGGGTAAATTTCAGGTACTGTGCATGCAAGAGAAGATTTTGCCTAGATCACTGGTAGGAGTAGCCAACTGTGTTTTCTGGATTGGACTGCCATTAATTTATTAAAGGCAAAATCAAATTTCCCGTTTGCCATTAAGAAAAGGAAACACCTAGGGGACCTTTGGTTCATGGAATGTAAGATTACGGTAATATGATTTACTTAGCACATCACAGAGTATGTTACATTATCCTATATGGTTTATTATTTGTTGATAGGAATGTAAGATTATTTGAAAGCACATTTTACTAAATTATCATCTTATAGAATTTTTTTTCTTTTTTGAACATATATAATAAGTAAAGAAGTCAAAACAATTTTATACATCATTAACATGAAAATTGTTTCTTTCACTACCGATGAATTTCTAAAGTTCACAATAAAATTAACAAAATAGCATCTCTCTCTCGAAATACATTGAAAATTTTATATTCTTAATTCAAATATGAAAAAAGAAAGTTTTGGGCAAAGCTTTCTGCCAATTCAATCCAAAGATATAAATATTAATATAATTTTGTTAAAGTACAAAAGAAATGCTAATCTGGCTCCGGATTCTGGTTTTGTTCAAAGCTAAGGGAAAGAAGCAAGAACAAAGAAAAAGGAGATTTTTCTTTTAATCAGACTTGATATTTTCTTTGGTTTGAAGTCTAAAATTAACCAAAATTATAAAAAAAAAATGAAGTAATAAAATTATCCCGAAGTAAATCTAAGATTACTAAAGAAGAATGGTAGGGAGATTACTCAGATATTCCAAAATCTTGACACGGCTGGAAATATAAGAATAATGGCTCTTCGAAATCCAAATGTGGTAATGAGTTATTCTGGCATCTTACATTACCAAGCGCCACAAAGGTAACTACATCCATAAATAAATAAGATAAATGGAATAGGTTAAGGTAAAGCAGTAATTTACCTGGGTTTTAGCACCACAGGTAAGACTAATGGCATCAGTTTGAGCTTGAAATCGAGACGGAGAATAATCGTTGTTTCGCATCCATTCCGAGTTATCAATGCACATCTTAGTCGCCTGATTAAAACCCATAAATTGAAGAAAGGGATCAAGGAGGAATCTTTAGCATTGCTTTCCCTCAAGCACCATTGTTTGTGAATTCGAAGATAGAAGAGTAGCGTTGAAATAGAAGAAAACCCGAGATTTTACTTGATTTTTAGTGCACTGCCCCCTGTTTGTGTTTATTCCGGGGACAAATTTAAGTGCTCAACACTTAACTTTTCACTTTTACCAATACACCCCTCTTGCTAGTTTTACCGCTTCATCACTTCAACTATTAACTTTTTCATTAAATTATTAATAAATTTACAATTTCTTCACTTAACCAGTGATTTATCCATTAAATTATTAGTAAATTTACAATTTTTTCACTTAAATTAATCATTCAACTATTTAAAATTTAATTTTTCATTTTACTAGATTGTTAAATTTCTTTTAAAGTCTGATTCGATGGATAAATATACATTTCAAGTCCTTATCCCCTTAATACATGCATAAAACAGGCAATGATGATCATAAAATGAAATCAACCTTTACCAAGATGAGTCTTTCTCTTCACTCTTTACTAGCCAATTTTCATTAAAAACAAACTCACTCTTGTATGAAGTAAAAAAGAGTGAAAAACATTAAAACAGTTAGATCTTTATTGAACAAGCCTAAAAATAAGTGTACAATGCAACAATTTGAATGTGATGATGGTATGCACAAATTTGCCAATAGGCCGTTAACAACCCCATACAGACACCAAAACCAAATGACAAATCAACAACACATTATTTTGAAGTTACAAACATACAAGGACATGTCTATACATCAAGTGTTCTAGATGGGTAGGATGATCGACTGTTCCTACTGATTGGTAACTGAACGTAAACATCATGAACCTCATGCTTGTACACTTCCCCTCTATCTCTATCAATTGCGTAGCAGATGTAAACAGTGTCAATCACATTGTCCAACACATGGACGAAGAATCCCAGTACCAGGATTAGCAGCACCCACGCAAGAGCCGCGACGGTGTACATGTTAACCCCTAGATCACTAACACCCTTTAAGATCGCACAGACCTGCATTTTAGGAATGTGATTGTCAGGTAATTCAAGTAAATGAAGGGGGAGAAGGATAAGAAGGAAGTGTATCGGAGACTCACTGCAATTGCATAAACTGCTGAAAGGACAAAAATAACTCCTGCTAATAAACGAGTTGATACGGTCTCCACAAAAACAGCAGAGAGTAAGTTACGTCTTAGAAGCTCGTATGTCATCCTCGCAGAGGTGCAATATGCCTCGCCAGTTATTGCCGCAAAGTTGATAGTGAACTTGTTAAGAAAGTCTATCGCAGACAGTAGGGCATTAACACAACACCGGAGAACAAGATTCACTATCCCAGGAACATCTTCTTCTCTTGCACTATCAACAGCAGCACGCACCACTCGAACAACAAAGACAAGTAATCCAGATAGACAGATGGTGCCAGAAGAAGGACCAAATGCATTTCTGCACGTTTATAGAACCAAAAGGGTTAGAAAGGTTAAATTTAACTATTCTGATAATCAATAGACATAAGGGATGCCTTGAAAGTATGTCCGTTTCGATTCTCAGTGTTGCAGATGTTTCATTAAGACATCTTTCAGAAATTACCTTACCAACACTAGGATATAGTGTTCTGGCTAGTCGACAAGAAGCTAAAAGGCTGCCTAATCTCAATCGAAAAGGACCTAATCTTAGAAAAGAAGTCAACATGCTGTATTTTGGCATGGCAATTTCAACAAAGAAACTAGAGAAGTAGCTCTCTTTTCATGGCAATCTAGCCCTCTATAGAGATGCATAAAGGAACTAAATGAATTTCATATACTAAGATAAAAATCCATCACAAGAAACACCAGAAGGCGAGGAACACACTCTCAGAGTTGTTGTTAGGAACAAGATCGTTTGACCATTCGTCACTCCATTCAATCAAATGCAAAACAATGTCGTCAAATTGAATCCACAAGTCCAAACCAAAGTGAATTGCCACCATAGTGACCTTCCATACTCAAGTACAAATACTATACTCATATACATCATGCAGCTATAAACCATACTAAAATCGATGTTATCAACTATGTGCCATTACAATTATCCTAAGGTTTATCACCAAGATCTTACTCTTTGATAATTAATCTATTTAAACAGTCTGGTATTCATAATGTAAGCATGCATCCAAAGTTCAAAGCAGTCACTCAGAAACACAAAAATATAAGTTCCAATTCAAGCTTAGTTTGAACTACCCTCACAGAGAAGCACAAATCATCTATAATAATACATTGAATGCATAGATCTTTATTCAGAAAAGCTGAAAACAGTAGGAAGTTACCTCAAAGATCTTCTTATGCTCCGGTGAGGTTTCGTATCATCTTTGGAGAAGTACCACTGAGCAATGGTGCCACTGGTAACATATACCTGAGCTTCCACCATACCGGTCAAGGACCACAACATTGTCAAAATAGCCAATGCAAAATAAGCAGGTACCCAGCTATCTTGTTTCCAAACACAAGTATACTCTCCATTCGATTCTTTAGCCACAATTTTCCCATTAAACCTAGAAAACACCAAGAACACAACAATTGACGCATAATAAGCCACCAATCCAACGGTCAACAACGGTATCACCAAAAACAACCCTAAATTCCTCGAAAGCGCATCGGAAGCAACCCCGATAATCCTCACAGTCAACTCGATCCGATGCCAATTAGCCACAATGATCCAAATAATAACCCCAACTATTAACAAAATGAAAACAAGCACCAAAATTCTATAGACCAAAGGGAAAGCATCACTACAAGAAGAGCTCAAGGTACAAGCAACGAACCAATAAACATCAAAGAAAACCGGCATGATTATAAAGAAAGGAAGCAAGACATAAACGATCTGCTTCGTGTAGTGTTTGAGTAATAAAAGCAAAAGTAAACATATGGGTACACTTAAAACTGAAGTTATCACAAGGGTCCATACTAAATACGTCCAAAGACTGGAACTTGACAACGCAAAAAATGAAGTTTCAGAGACCCATATTTGACTTGATAAAAAGGAAGTGGCTTGAACGCAAGAAGTGGAATTGGAATCGTAAGTGAAGGCCGAAACGTTGGAGTAGTTGTCGTTTCGATGGAAGATTGAGAAAATACCGAAAGCGAAAGTGCAGAGGACGAAGAGAAGGAAGAGTATGAGGAAAGGGAGGTCTTTGAAAGGTCTGGGCCCGTAATTGAAAGAGATCTGGAGGGACTGAGTTGGGTCGGATTCGGAGGGATCGGATTGAGGTGGTTCTTCGATTGGAGGAGATGGGTAGGCAGAGCTGGTGGTGGGTTTGAAGAGGAGAGGTTCGGTGGAGGAAGCGGCGTCGTATAGAGATGTGGATTTGGAAGTGGTGGTATCTTCTTCCGTGCTGCCCATCGCAGCGACGAATCAAGGGACGGAGAAAACAAAACGACCGTGGGGAGAGATGTTTTATCTGATTAGAAAGAAGAAATTTTAGGACTTATGCTTTCAATAATTATTTTTGTTTGTTTTAGTACTTTTTTGGGGATTTATTTAATTTTATATTTATTTTGGGGTGTTTGACTGTTTGTTCATGGAACGGAAGCCGAATTACTAAAACTAAGAGCTGGAGAAGAAGATGAGTGGGTTTGGACCGTTTGGTCGTGGTGGAACGGAACTGTTGAAGTGCCACGTGGAACTATTCATTACTAAAATAAATATGAGATAAATCAATTATATTCGGGTGAAATATTACTTAAAAAATGTCAAAGAAATTTTTAAAAAATTATAATTTTTCTTTTTAAAATAATTAAAGAGCATAAATAATCTTACATATTTATAATTAAATTTCAATAATATATTTTTAATTATTAGAAAAACACTAACTGAATTTAACAAGTGTACATAATGAATTAGTTGGAGTTGATGATCACATATCGGACTATGATTCATGGTATCAAAAAGCAACAATAAAGGCGTTCAAATCTTATTTATTCAGTCCATTTTTGTTTTTTCATCTTGTTAATTTTAGTATTAAAGTGGTCTCACAGGTAGGTAATTTATGACAGATTTTGTCACTCCTACATCAATCCTTTTTTTCTTCTGATCTAAGGGAACGTTTCGTTCACAATACAGATTATACCTACTAGGTGATTTCCCAGAATATAAAATTATCTTTAGTAATCTTAAAATTACTTAATACATTATCAAATATATTTTCCATTATTTTATTTAACTGAAATATAAATCTTATTATTTAAAGTATGAAAAGTATTATTAAATAATGATACACAAAATGTTATATTTTCTCAACTAAAAGTAGTACGACAGAATGTAATAAAGTAGACATGCTAAATTTTGTCAACTAATAATAATTAAGTCATCATTATGGGTTGTAAAGAATATAATTTTATATCACAAACATATATATTTCGCTCAAAATAATTATTTTAGTATTTTATTTAATTTTAACATAATTACATAAAATACCCTCAACGTTTAATATTACGATTTTTTAAAAAATTGATAAATGTGAATTAATCATCAATCAAATGATAAATCTACGAAATAGCCTATATAACATGTCACATAAGCACAATAAAACATTTTTTTCTCAACGCTTTCTCAAATTTTCTCTCTTTCACATTCAAATTCGAATTAAAAATACATATTTCAAAAAATAAAGAATAGAAATTAATAAATAACAAAAGAGGATTAAACTCACACAAAAATATTTTTGAAACAAACAAAGGAATGACAGACTCAATCTTAAAAAAATGAAAAAGGAAACATTAACGTTGAAGTAGTAGAATAAGCAAAGTTCCCTTGTCTTTCTCTGTTCAGTCTATGTGATTAACTTGTGAGCTAACTGAGTTTAGCTCAAGAGAGAAAAAGAATGAATCAGGAAGTGTTTATTTATAGCTTCGTTGCTCGAGGAGCAACGATCTTAGCTGAATACACTGGGTTCACTAGGAATTTCTCAGTAATCACAACTAAGTGTTTGCAGAAACTCACTTCTTCCAACAACAAGTTTACTTACAATTGTGATCACCATACCTTTAATTTTCTTGTTGAAGATGCTTATGGTAATTCCCAGAACTTTGATCTTTTTCTTTCTTTCTCTATTTTTTTTTCTCGATAAACAAATAGGATTGTGGAAGGTTTAAAAGCTGAATTTGGAGGTTAAAGTTAGTAGATCTAGCTAAATTAGTATAAAATAGGATGTGGGATTTGCTAGATTTTTGTTAAAACACTAGAAAGTTAGCTTCTTTTTGTTGTAAGGATTCGTTTTATTCTATTTGGCTGGTGAGAAAACTGAAGAAAATGGTGATGTGCATATAAATATATATATATATATATATGTATCTATATTATGTTTTAATGGATTTCATTAGTTTGCATGCCTTTTTGGATGTCTGCTATATGTTAGTTCATTAACAAAGATGTGTTGATTAGAAAAAAAAACTAACAACTCATGGAAGCTTTGAGAAAATCTAGAAAGAGGGAAAAAACTAAAGATGTGTTTGGAAAGAGAAAAATCTGGAAAAACGTTGACAAAAAAATGTTTTATTGTAACAACAGTTAGAGGGCAAGAGAGAAAGAAAGAAGATGAAAAAAAAATGAAAAAAAAATTGTTTTGATGACATCATCTATGACATCGTGCTTATGTGGCATGCCACATAGACTATTTCGTTAACATTTCATTTGACTGACGGTCAATTCACATTACCATTAAAATTGGACTAATTTTGAAAATGTCATAACATTAAGGGTGTCAATAAAAAAAGGTTCAGGGCTCAAACCCAAAAACTCATAAACGTTAAGGGTATTTTATGCAATTATGCCTTTAATTTTCGCTTCTTTTAGCCATTGAACTTGTTTTGTTTGCCAAAATCACCTCAAAATGGATGAACAAAATTAACATTTGTTAATTTTGTTGATATGACATACATATGTATGTCACGACATCAATAGTTAATTAATTTTTTTTAAATTAAAAAATATATATTTTTAATTATCTTTATACTTTTTAATAATGTTAATAATTTATTTTTTAGTTTTATAATTTTTTTTGAATTTGTAAATGTTAAAAAATTAGTTAATTGCACGTGACATCCACGTGTATGTCACGTCAGTAAAGTTAACATATGTTAATTTTTCTATCTATTTTGGGGTGATTTGATAAACAATATAAATTCAATGGCTAAAGAGACGCAAAATTAAGTGAATGGCTAAAATATATTTTTTTTGTAAAGTTGGTGGGCCAAATAAAATATTTGTCTTGATATTTTCCTATTGTAATTCATACTACTCAAGAGATGTCAAAATTAAATCTGTATTTTATGATTAAAACAATATATTTATGCCTTGTTTGGTTACTAGTATAATAACATGAAAAAAAATATTTATTACATATGTATTATAATAGTTAGACATAAAATCGAAACTAAAAGCTAGAAAAATATGTAAAAACTCTAGTAAATAATAAGATCTCTTCAAAATAAGTGATTTTTTTCCTCTCTTTACTAAAATTAAGGCATGCGGATAACTAAATATTTTCAAATGAATTAATTTATTACTAATTTATATACTAAAACATGCGTAAAAAAATAATATTCCAATCAATTATAGTATAAAAAATTACATATAAAACGTGATGATAAAATGCAAAATGAATTAATTATTAAATTTTAATTTGATAAAAATTTAAAAAAAAAGGAAAAAAGATTGAAAGTAAATAAATGAGTTGCACATACTTGAATCAAATTCCCATCTTAAATTAAAAAAAACCTATACTTTAAAAAAAAATGAATAATCAAGCCTCTTCATGAAAATCAAACCAAATTTAGCCATCAAATGTTAAAAACACATTACTTTAAAAAAATGCTAAAAATGCATTGATTGAGCCCTTTGACTAATGATTTCCATCATTGAACTTAATATGTTGATAATGTTATTAACAACTGTTGAATTAGTTGTCATGATGTTGGCGTGTTGATCCATGTTAGAAAAAAATAAGAAATATAAAATTATTTGAAAATTTTAAGTTTGGAATTAGAACTGATCATGGGCTGTGAGGCTCGGCCCGGCCCGAAGGCCCGTCCGAAAAATGAGAAGGTTTGGGTAAAAATATAGGCTTGAAAAATGGGCTTAGACAAAAAAACGAGGCCCATTTAGAAAACGGGCCGGGCCTCGGATAAGAGTTTTTTGGCCCGGGCCAGGCCCGGCCCGAATTATATATTAATATATATTTTATTTTATTTTTAATCATTTTAATTTTTTAATATAACCATTTTTTATTATATTGTCAATTTGTGTATTGTTTTAAGAATTGTTTTAGTATCATTTTTATTTGTTTTAATATTTGTTTTTATGTTTTTAAATATATCTAATTTATTATATTTTAAAAATTTATTATTTAATGAAATAAGCAAAAAAAATTAATATGGGTCGGGCCGGGCTGGGCTCGGGCTTAGCAATTTTATTTCGGGTCGGGCTTGGACAAATTTTTAGGCCCATATTTCGGGCCGGGCCGGGCTCGGGCCTAGTAGATGGGCCTAAAATTTTGTCTGGGCCCGGTTCGGACCCAGCCCGGCCCATGATCACCTCTATTCGGAATTAATCTAAACAAATGGGCTTCAAGTGTGCTTGAGTTTGGGCATCTATTTGTTTATATTCATTTTGGATATAATTTTTTTAATTATAAAAAGCTTAAAATTTTTTAAAAAAATATATTTAAAAAAATGTAAAAAATAAGAAATGGTCATTTTTTTTATCTCACAATAAGTAAATCTCATTTTTTTTAGTTTTTTCTTTCTATTTATACAAACTAGAATGGCCTACATTTTCATAAAAGTTAATAAAACCTAAAACATTGACGATGAAATTTAAGTTCATGATGACATTAAAAAATTTATATTTACCATCTATACTAAATATATTTATTATTATGAGTTTAATGTGACACTTTAAACCCGACCGAAACAGATCAACCTGAATCCGAAGCGACACATTAGCCACCAAAGTGATTCTCCAGCACAAAACCATCCCAAAACACACTCCAATCTTATAACACCTCCATTCTAACTAATAACTGTCTAATCTTATTGCGAAAGTGATTTGTGAACCATTTTAAAACTATTTTAAGGATTTAACCCTAAGGGTGTTTTAGTCATGTTACCACTTAAAGCTAAACGATCTCGATTTTAATTCTAAATGATTGCCAACTTCATTTTAATCAATTTGTTGGGAAACCCCTAAAATTCATTTTAATTAACCATTTTTCCTTAATCCATTTACTAATTAAGACTATATTAGTTAAGTTTAATTACTTTAATAATATATACAATTTTAATTAATCTAATTACAACTAATAAACAACATGTATTCATAATTTAAACATTCAAAATCATGCTTAATAAACAACAATTAAATCATACAATGGACTTACCTTAGCCACAAAGCTATCCAGTCCTTGATAAGCTAAAATTAAAATGTATTAGTGAAAAATTCATGCTTCAATCACCATGTTTTCAATCACCATGATATCACTTAGCAACATACCATAATCCATACAACATTTAACCATAAAATCAATCATTAAAAAAAATAAGTATAACATCTCAAAATTAAAATCCAAATAAAAGTCTCAAATGTCCATTACAAGAATATCAAATTATCCCAATTGAGTTCCACAATGCCCTCTAATGTTCCTAAAGAAGAGTCCTTAGTCTAAATTACCAAATAACCTTAAACTTGGACCAACCTTGCCCTTGCTCCTCATTTCCCCAAAGCCAAAAAAAAATTATGCACAAAATTGTGAAGATGTGAGCTAAAAAATCTCAGTGAGTGGTCATAAATTCAATAAGTAAATCACACCAAAAACATACTTAAACCAAGGAAAATCATGTATCAAATTTCAAGTATATGAATCATAGTTTCAATTATATTTTCATGCTCAATTATAACATTCAATTGACTAAAATTTCCAGCAACAATGCAACATCATAACATCATAATTCCATATGTTATTCCACGAGTAAAAATCACATTTATTATGGCATATGGAAACATAACTTAATTAACAAACAAACACTTATACTGTCAAATGATATCCATGGCAAAATATAAACATGTGATCATGTCCGATCTCCCAAATATCAAATACAATACTCCGATTGAGTGGGGTATAGCCACACACTCCTTTATATCACCTCGAAATCACTAATAATTGAGTGGAGAAAAAGGCTCAACACTCCCTTATCCACTCCAACAAAATCAATACTCCTAGAGTCATATGCTCACAACTAACACATATAGTGGTGAGTACTCACTAATCCTATGGCATGCCATCTTTATTCAATGGATCCATCATGCAATGTTGCCAATATAACCAATCATACAGGGCATAAAACTGATATTTAAGCACTTAGTTCATGATATAAAAATTCAATTTAAATCATGTCACTTAGCAAATTTAGTACCAACGTAGATAAGCACAATAAGTTTCTTTGTCCATGGATCTAAAACCAATCATAAAACCATCATCAAGTGCTCTAATATACAGTAATTATGCTCCAATTATTATTCAATACAATCCAAATCAATCATATCAAACACACAATTCACAATTTCCATAAATCATTTACAAATATGCTTATATAAAATTAAAATCAATTTTAATAATCTAAACCATTTCAGATGCAATTGAATCATTAGAAACGCAATTAAAAATCTCAATTTAGAATGTAAATAGGCATGTTTACCAATTGCCTTCAAAAACCACCCACCTTCACACTTTACTTTTCAAGCCAAAGTGTGTCAAGTAGCTGCGTTCGGACCTCAATTCTGATTAACAATGGCCTCCCTCATTGTGGAGCTAAAATAGAGATAAAATATATGTTACAAGCTATCATTAACAACAAGAAAATAAAAAAAATCATGAACTACACGGATCCAAAACACCTATCCAACCTACCTTACCGAAAACTTAAGATATAGCCGAAACACAAATTTCAGCCCCTAAATGACCTTCTCTACACTAAAAACCATTTCTAAACATAATTTCTAATCTATCAACACAAAACCTAAGCGTAAATTTAATCAAACAAACTGTTTCATAATTTTCCGGAAAATGAACTCATGTTCTTAGTTAAAAATGGATTTGTCAAAACGAGTTTAATCTTTTGTTTTCTAATAAAAAACCTCTTAATAAACATTATTTGAGCTTAAATATCCATTTAAACTTGGATTCCAACTGAAAACCATGAATTCACCATTGATGAATTTCATGTTCAAGAGAGAAGAGATCAAGATTTGAAAAACCATTTTAATTGATTTAAATAGAAAATAATTATTAAAAACAAGTTTAAAATGAATTTAGAGTTGATAAATTACCTTCAATCGATCTAGAATCATCAATATTGAAGATTGGACCATGATCTTTGAAGATCTAGGGTGAGTTTTTTTTTTCAAATTTGAAAATCTTTTCTGGAAAAGTTTGAGAGAATTTGAAGAAAATAAAAGATGAGATCTAATCTTTGATATGTGGACTTCGAAAATGAAAAATAAAAATGGGAGAAAACGCTTAGAAATCGGGTGAAAATTGTGTGTGAAGTGAGGGGGTTGCAGTGTTTTTGAGCTAAAGAACCCCTAGATGATTTTCAATAATTGAGGAAATTGCCATCAGACCACTCCCACAGTTCCCTTGTTTTACAAAGCAATCATTTCCCTTCAAAATTTCAAAAATATGGGTAATTTTCCATAAAACCACTCAAACATTTCCCTTGTTTTGCAAAATGGTCCTATGTAATTAATACTTTAAATTCTCTCAATTAAACCCTTATTTGAATTTATTTTTCAATTCTAATTTGACCCAAAATATTTATTTTACCCAAAAATGATTTAAAACTATAAAATTAATTTATCTAAAAATATTTTTATTTTTCAGAATATTATTTCCTGATTTTTTAAAAATGAAATTAAGCTAACTAAACTAAGAGAAAAATTAATAATCACCACGATTAAATCCTAATTTTTCACTCAAAATTTGGTAAACTTACCAATAACTACTAGACCTATTTATAGGGCCTTCGTAAAGCCCGTTTTTGAAAAAATCAGAACAGTGGTTTCGGGACCACAAATCCGATTTCGAAAAGGAAATTCATCTTAATATTATTTTATGATCTACAGTATGATAATAATGTCGAATGAAAATTTCATAAATAAATTTTACAAATTATATGTTTAATTTGATAAAGGACCAAATTGCACAAAATGCAAAAGTTGAGTTCTAATAGCTAAAGGGATTAAATAGCTATGAAATTCAAAATTTGAGGTCCTTAAATGGTAAATAGACCATTAAAAATACTTAGTTTTTAAGGATGATAATTCATCCATGGAAAATAAAATAAAGAAATGTATGAAATTGGAAAGTGAAATAATAAAAGATGATAAATGATAAAAAAAATAAAAATATCATCAATTTTATCATCATCTTTCCCAAATAAAACATGGAAACCAAGAGAAAGTGAGCTCAAGCAAGCTATTTTGGCTTAATTGGGTAAGTATTCAAGTCTAGTTTTTAGTAATTTTCATGTTTCCGAGATTGTAATAGCTTAATTTAGTTATCTCAGGGACTAATTTGTAAAGTTATCAATGTACTAGGGTTTTACCATGGATGAGTATGCTGAAATTTTGAAATTTATGGTAGAAAATGAAAGGTTGTTGATAGATAAACAACTTTTGTAAAGTGAATTTTGATGAAATTATGATATTAAGACTAAATTGTAAAGTTGTAAAATTTATGGAAAAATTCTAAATTTTATGAAATACATGGGCTGTAAATTTTATATGTAAAATTTGGCTAGGCTTGGAATAAGGATTAAATTGCATGAATTTTATTTTCCGAGCCTAGGGATGAAATCGTCATTAATTAAAAGTATATGAGCAAAATGATAATTTTGCCTAAGATATGAATTGGACTGAATTGAGTATAAATTGTATTAAGTTGATGTTAAATTTACTCGTATAGATCTGGATAGATCAAATTCAGAGTTAGAACAAGGAAAAGAGAAAGTGTCGAATTAGAAGATTTTATGTACACGAATATTTCTTGAGGTAAATTCGTGTAACTAAATTGTGTATATTTATATGCTTGAATTGAATGTTGTGTATGAGAATTATGTAGTTGTCATGCATATGAAATTGAATATATATATCTGATAAAGCCTGATAAAAATTAAATCCTGTTTGAATAATGAAAGTCGATGGATACATGATTTCCCGTATTGATTGTGGTCTAGCATATGTTGCAGACACCCTGTAGCTCAGACGAGCAATCCTGTTATAAGCCCTCTCAAGATTCCTGTTATATGGTTCTTGCAAGCATCCTGATCGGTAGTGGTCTTGCATGTGTTGCGCACAACCACAGCTCTTTGTGAGTATGTATGGTGTGTGTATGAAAGTCGTTGGAATGGCTTGTGATGAACATGTTTTGATATGTATAAATGAGGCTATGACATGTTTGGTGTGTGTTTAAATGGTTGATTGATAGAAATCCTATTGGCATATAGATGATTAATTTTAGCATATTTGATAAATTAAGTAAGTTTGTATATTTGGTTACATGATGGTAAAGTGTCATCTGAGGTGATTAAGAGTACATGGGTTGTATGTGATGATATGTTTTGCATGAGACTTGGCTTTGACTTGAATTAATTGTTTTAAAATGGCTTGCAAATATGCTAAAGTATAGGTGTAGGAGGAAGACAAAATGGGTGAGAAATGTAGCTTGGAAAATAACCTATTTTTGTCCACACGGGCAGAGACATGGGCGTCTGTCTCAGCCGTGTGTGACACACGGCCTAGCACATGGGTATGTGACCTGTCCTTGTGTCCCTTGCATCTTTAAAATGTCAAAACAGAATTGTCAAAATTGATCATACGACCTAGCAAATAGGCATGTAGATTGACCTTGTGACCCCCGCACCTACACACAACCTAGCACACTGGCGTGTGGATTGGCCGTGCAACCCAAGTCAAAGAGTTACACGGCCTAAGAAACTGGCGTGTCCCTAGCCGTGTGAGCCACATGGCTTGGCCACGCTGGTGTGTGACCCCTGTAATTAGGAAAAAATTTGAGATTTTGCAAAAAATTCTTTGAGTACCCGGTTTAGTCCCAACTCATTTCTAATGCATGTTTTGCACCTCGAGAGTTCATATAAGGGACTTTATGATTGATTTCTGATATGAATACTGTGTGGTGTAAAATATCTGTTTATTTAATCTGTAAGTTCTGGTAATGCTTTGTAACCTTGTTCCGGTGACGGTTTCGGGTTAAGGGTGTTACAGCCTTACATTTTAACTTTCTATTTATTTCACATGTTTAATCAACACAGTGTGTTTTTCAACATTACAATTTTACATCATGCATTGAAGTTAACCAATGACTAAAAAATGACCCTAAAAGTATATTGAACACTAATGCCACAATTAGCAAGATAAAAAAAAGCAACAAAAAGTTATAACCTTTATAGATACTATCTTTTACTAAAACTTAGAGAAAACTTTTCCTCCTAGTTTTCCAAGTGTAAACTAGAATTTCTCTAGTTTTTGTGGCTCTCCAAAAAACAATTGGTGACTTGAGTAAACAAAGTATAACCCTCTAATAGATGTGTGTTTCCAAAATTAAGCCCACAGAAGAAAAAAAAAGAATTATACAAAGATATTACAACAAGCAATTAGAAACTATGTACAAGAAAATAAAAAATAAAAACTAAAGTGTATTCTTGTAGCAACCATAAATCCGAGGTTAAAATATTTATTTTATTATTATTTTGAGGTCTACAACATGATAATATGATTGTATAAAAATTTCGTTAAGAAATTTTATTGTTTGCATGCTTAATTTGATAAAAAGGATTAAATCGCATAAGGTGTAAAACTTGTGTTCTATTAGTTAAAAGTATCAAATGGATATGAAATTAATTATTAAGAGATTTATGAGGTAAATAGACTATTTTTTATTTGGCTAGACAAAAATGAACATTTAATAGGTGAATTTTAAAGTTATAAGTAAAGGTTAATTTGGTAATTGCATAAATAAATATTAAATCAACATAATGAAAAGATGGTATCATCTTCTCATTTGAGCTACACCATCGAAAATAAGGAAGAAAAATACTCCATTATTGTGTTTTTGAAGGTTCGGCCACAGTCTCATTACATGTAAGTGCATTTTTGCTCGGTTTTTAGTGATTTTTATGTTTTTGGTGTCGTTGTAGCTTAATCTAGTTAGCCCAGGGACTAATTTGCAAAATTGTTAAAGTATAGGGTTTTGAAATTGATGAATGTGTATTTTTTTTATGCTTGATGATAGAAAATGAATGGTTTTTGATAGATAAACAAGTTTTGTAAAGTGATTTTGGTTGAAAATGTCAAATAAGGATTTATTTGTAAAATGTGAAAATTATGTGGTGAAATGTGTGAATTAATAAAATGCGTGGGCTGCTAATAACTTGTATGAAATTCAGCTAGCATGGGTGTGGATTAAATTGCATGAATTTGCATTTTTGTGAGTCATGGACTAAATTGTAAATAATTCAAAATTTAAGGGGCAAAAGTGTAATTTTTCCAAAACATGATTTTTGGATTAAATTGAATATAATGTATTTTGAATAAGTTAAATTTGATTATATAGATCAAGAAAAGCAACGTATGGACCTATATCTAGGGAAAGATAAAGTATTAAATTAGTCGATCCTATTTCGTCGTTTTTGCAATTGAGGTAAGTTCATATGTTTAATAAGCATTAAATTATATGTATTTGAATGATTAATCAATATAATTGTGATGATACGTTACCACAAAAATTCTCAATGAGTTATCGACCATGTATAAATCCTGGTTGAACCATAGGAATAGATAAAATACAAATGACATGTCATTAGGGGTTATTGTGTTTTGGGTGTTGGTCCGTACGTTCTTCCGGTGGCTGAGTTTTTCGACATGTGTTGCGATTACATGTCAGCTTGTGTGAGTAGCACTTTGTAGCTACGTCTTGACCATTAGCTTATGTGAGCAGACCCGGTGATAGCTCGAGAGTGAGCATTTATATGAGATATGAGATTGAGATGGTTTCGACCATGTATTGACACTTAGTGTGCGAGATTCCCGAGTATCAGATATTATTCCAAATTTTTAAATGGGTATATTGATGATATGAAAGGGTAAGAGATTGATACATATCAGTTCAGGTATGTATGTAAATCATATAAGCGTTAAATCCATGAAATTTGTGAGTTACTGTAACACCCCACACTAGTGCCCTACGTCGGGACGAAATACAAGGCGTTACTAAACTTAAACACATGCATTCAAATATTTACGAGTCACCAAGACTTGATTAAATTCAAAACTTTTTCAAACGTTTCCAAAACTTCTTATCAGGGGCCTATAAGGCCCAAAACATCTCTTGGAAATCACTTGGGACCAATTCGGGTCCTTTAATCAGCACTAGGAAAATGACCTTTGAAACAGGGCACGCGCCTGTGTGGATGGGCAAAACGCCCATGTAGAACTTGAACATGGTTGTGCTGATGGCCCGTGTGACACACATGGCCTAAGCACCTAGGGACACGCCCATGTCCCATACCTGTATAATTAAATTCTAAATTCAAACTTACAGGGGTTTTCACAGGGCTTGGTACGCGTCCGTGTCCCTCACAATGCCATAACACGCCCGTGTCCTAGCCCGTGTCTAAAAACCTTGACATTCTTTTTCTGACGTCAGCATCCAATTTAGGGCACACGGCCAAGGCACACGCCCCTGTGCTAGACCATGCCCTTCACACGCCCGAGATACACGGCCGTGTCTCTACCCATGTGCTTACTACCATGCATACTGGGTTATAAAATTTACGTGCAGGGGACACACGGTCGGGCAACATGCCCATGGAACTAGCCGTGTGTCACACACGACCTAGACACACACCCATGTGTCTACCTGTGTGGACAATAAGGTTATTTACCAAGCCTTATGCCACTCTCAAACAAAATTTAATACTAATCAACATATCAAGGTCTAATTTAATATGAGTTCTCAACCAACAACTATAGCTAAGACTCATATACATTTCACAAATTTAACCATGTCAACAATTTCACATTTGCAAAAGACTATCTTGCATTCATATAATGACTTACAATATTAACCATTTTCATGGCCTTATACAAAATAAGTCAAATGCTAAAACAAGCCAACACCTTTGGCCCCAAAACAATGTGACACAAAAATAAAATCAAAGATTCCTATACATGACATAATCAAAATGATAAAACTAGTTATACCAAGAGCTTCAAGGATAATGTGACTGGCTTCTCCGATGTAGGCGACGATCCTTAAACTAATATGGCGGCACTAAAAGGAAATGGAAATGAAAAAGGGTAAGCATGGGAGCTTAGTAATTACATATAAGCAAATAAGTGTAATTAGAAACACATTCGTCAAACAATGGCTTATCATACTTAAATGATATATCATTTTAACCTCACTATCTTGCTCTTCCTTCTTTTACACATACTTACTACATCTCATCACATACTAAGGTTTTCGTTCGAGATTTTAATATACATACCTGTAATTGCCCGTAAAATAACTCAAGTTCATTCTCTCTATTGACATATCTCATTGGAAGTATCGCCAATTCATTCATCGAGTTACCCCTTTGAACACTCGAAAATACCAATGAATGCACGGATAGTTTACTCCTAAGTACTATACAAGTAGCCAAAGCTACCTCATACTTTGTAATACTTGCATATTTGAGCTACTCACGGGCCTTTTTACCAAGTCAGTACCCGGACCCCATAGCTCTATCATGTAATGCCCGCTCATTGAGCTATTCACGAGTCTGCACACAAAGTCAGTACCCAAACTCACATCACATATTTCACTTGTCTTATGAACTCAGGCTCAACTCATGGGTTCAGACCACTCAATTTCTCATGACTTACCTTTTGTATCCTATACTATTTTTGAGGTTCGACGGGATCTCGTATCTAACCTGATGCTGTCGTACTTGTTCATAATGTAGGTTACTCTTATATTGCATTATTTATACTTTCATGGTATCGAGTAGATTATGATACATGGTAAAAATAAAACATTTAAAAGTAAGCTACAATGACACATTCTTTACATTGTACTTACCTCGGCACAAAATGATGGAAACGAGCCTAATCCTCGAAAATTTTGTTCTTCCCTCGATCAAAGCCCGAATCATGTTTCTCTTGATCTAAAATGTCAAAAATTAGCTTATTTAATACAAAAATCATTCAATTCAACTTAAGACTCATACTTTGATAAAATGACCATTTTGCCCTTAAACTTCACAAAAATTACGATATTACCCCTATGCCCGTAAATCAATTTTTATCGGATTTCCTTGTTAGCAAAGCCTAACCAACCATTTATTTCTCTAATGACCACCCAAAATTCTCAATATTTCACAACATTACTATCTATTTTGCAAACTTTACAAAATGGTCCTATTAGGGTTTTCATGAGAAGTCCTTTCATAAAAGTTGTTCACTCAACAATCAAGACTCATTTTCTTCCATAAAGACTCTGAAAACATACAAATTCTTTCATGGTAAGTCCCTAGACTATCAATCATTTTACAAAATAGTCCTCTCAATAGCTAGATTAAGCTTTAGGGGTCCCAAAAGTACAAAAATTATCAAGAATAACCCTCAAATTGACTTGCTTGCAAGAGACTAGCTTGGCTGAAATTTCAAGGCTTCAAAACCTTTATTTTTGCTGAGAATTTTGCTGAAGAAGAAGAGGTGAAATGGGTGATATCATCTTTCGTTTATTTTATTTCTTTTTAGTCAAACAAGTTACCAAATTTTTACCTAACATTGACTAGCCTAATTCTTTGTCCCTATGGCCGATCATGTTGCATTTTAAGGGTCTATTTGACCTTTAAAGACCTTAAATTTTGGCCCTCTAGCTATTTGGCATGTCTATCAAGTGAAATTAAACTTTTACCCTTTATGCGATTTAGTCCTTTTTCGTAATTAAGCTTTCAAACGCTAAAATTTATTCACCAAATTTTTTATGCACCTTTATAATCATGCTCTCACACATAAAATAATATTAAAATAATTTTTCTGACTTCAAAATAGTGGTTCCAAAACCACTGTTCTTACTAGGCCCAAAATCGAGTTGTTACAGTTACATGATTAGCTATGTGAATGAATATATGTTAGCCTTGTGATTAAATGTAATTGTAGTATATTATGTTTATATTACTTAAATTGTGAATGAATGGTAAGCTATACTTATTAGCCATATGAGCTTACTAAGCTTAATAGCTTACTCTGTTTACTTTTCCATGTTTTATAGTGATTTTGAAGCTTTCTCGGATTGGGAGTTGTTGGAGATCTCATCACACCATCCAGCCGTTGTTTTGGTACTTTTGAACTTGTGTACTTGGTTATATGGCATGTATAGGTATTGTGGTTAATATGGCTTATATGTTTGTAATGTATATAGCCCATTGATTTGGCTTATAAATAATGTATGTTTTGGTTATGTGTTTAGCCATGTGATTTGGCTTATTTTGGTAAACTTGGTTATGTAAATATTTGTAAACGACCATTGATATTTGGTTTATAGTTACTATGTGAATGCTTTGTTGTGAATTGGTATTTTGAGTACAAAATGATTGAATTTGAAAATGTGGTATGCATGTTGATTTAAGCACAAAGTCTAATAGGTGAGTTTGATCATTTAGGTATACTTTGGAGGCACATTGTTATGTTTTTTAATGGCTAATTGTGATGCTTATGGGCATTGTAACACCCCTTACCGTGTCCAAGATCAGGACTAGGCACGAGGCATTACTTGACTTAAACACATGTATACAATCCTTTCGATGTCATAAAGACTTGTTCAAATTTAAAACTTTTTCAAACTTTGTCTAAACTCCTTAACATGGGACTACGAGGCCCCAAACATCCATTGGAAACCATTCGGGACCAACTCGGGTCCTTTAACCAACTTTAGAAAAATGACCCTTAAAACAGGGCACACACCCGTGTGGAAGGGCAACACGCCCGTGTGGAACTTGTACATGGTCGTGTTGATGGCTCGTGTGGCTCACATAGCCTATACATCTAGGTACACGCCCGTGACCCCCTGCCCGTGTAGATTTATTTTTCAATTCGAACCTACAGGGGTTTTCACACGGCCTGACGCACGCCCGTGTCTAAAAACCTTGACATTCTGTTTCTAACGTCAGCATCCAATTAAGGGCACATGAACAAGGCACACGCCCGTGGCCAGAGGCCGTGTCCTCCACACGGCTAAGACACACAGTCGTGTCTCTGCCCATGTGTTTACTACCATGCATACTGACTTGTAAAATTAACGTGCATCGGACACACGGTCGAGCAACATGCCCGTGGGGCTGACCGTGTGTCACACACGGCCTAGACACATGCTCGTGTTTCTACTTGTATGGACAATATAAGGCTATCTACAAGCCATTTGCCACCCTAAAACACAATATAACAACATCCACCATACTAAAGATTAACATAACATGATTTCTCAATCCAGCAACCACATTTAAGGTCTCTACGCATTTCACATATGCTTAAGCAACCAACAAATTACTCATTCATGAAAGATCTTATTGTATTCATATAATAACTTTCCATATTAACCATTTTTCCATGGCCATATACTAAATGAGTCAAATACTAAAACAAGCCAACACATCTGGCCCGAAAACAATGTGACACTAACACAAAATCAAAAGTTCCTATCATGCCATAATCAAAGTAAAAGAACTAATTATACCGAGTGCTTCGATTAATAGTGTGATCGATGCCTCCGACGTCTATTGATCCACGAGCTAATTAAGCGGCACTATAAGAAAATGGAAAGGAAATAGGGTAAGCATAAAGCTTATTAAGTTGTATGAAAATAAACAACAACTACTTATCATAAAGAAGTATGCTCATAACCTTTCATAACTTATCCGTGAATAC
Source organism: Gossypium hirsutum (assembly GCF_007990345.1). Classification (NCBI taxonomy): domain Eukaryota; kingdom Viridiplantae; phylum Streptophyta; class Magnoliopsida; order Malvales; family Malvaceae; genus Gossypium; species Gossypium hirsutum. Next base: position 106,018,577 of record NC_053424.1, on the reverse strand, counting down.
CATAAATAGACATAAGTACAACTTACTCATCACCATCCAATACAACTCATATTGCATACATTGAGTCAATATCTCATACACTTCAATTTGGTTCCTGTATCACTCATCACATGATCATAATTTTTCTCAATTCGATATAAATCATAAATCTTTTGTTAAACCATTATGAATACTACCAGATACTCAATAGCCCTAACATGGGTTAAGATGCCGATGCCATGTCCTAAACATGGTCTTACATTGGCTTTCATATAGCGAGGCCTATGCCATATCCCAGACAGGTCTTACACTGGCTCTCATCTATTGGTATCAATGCCATGTCCCAGACAGGTATTACATTGACACACAACAAGCTGACGCCATGTCCCAGACAGGTCTTACACTAGCTTGTATATCGCGAGGCTGATGCCTGTTCCAAACATGTCTTACACTAGCTCTCTTCTCAACGCCGATGCATGTCCTAGACATGTCTAACACTGGCTTAAATATCTCAAGGCTGTAGCATGTCCCAGACATGTCTTACACTAGCTCTTATATTGTGGCCGTTTTAGGAATGTCCTAAACATGTCTTACACTAGCACACAAACGATCCTAATGTCATGGCATGAATATCTGATGATTCCTAAGGCTCAACCAAGAGTTCTACTACCTCAATTCTCACCATGCTTAATCATTTCCACAATCAAATAATTTATGCTATAACAATTCATTTATACATGATAAGAATGTAGTTGTATTATTTACACACAACTTACCTCAAATTACAAAATGTAGGCGATTAGTCGATTTTAGTCTACTTGCCTGGCTTACCCCCGGTCTAGGTTCAGATTTTGTAATTCTTGATCTATAATGATAAAAATTCACAAATATAATTGATTTAGGTATTCAACAATGTATAATTGGGCAAAATGATCATTTTTCCCTAGACTTTCACAAAATGACTATTTTACCCCTAGACCCGAAAATTGATTTTTATCACATTTTCTCATTAACCAAGCCTATCCGAATAATTTTCATACTAGGAGCAGCCCATAATTCTCATTATTTCACACATTTATCACCTATTTTACAACTTATGCAAAATAGTCATTAATTAGAGTTTCCATGAAAACAACTTCACAAAAATTTCAGAAAACAACATGAAAACTCTAATGTAAAAACCCTAAAATTTCCACCATTTTGCAAAATAGTCCCTTCATTTGAAAGCTCATGACCCAAGGGGTCCAAAAATACAAAAATCACCAAGAAAAACTATCAAAATCACTTACTTGTGAAGGTAACGAGTGGCTGAAATTTTTCAAGCTTTCAAACCCCTTTTTTTCTAGTATTTTCGGTGGTGAAGAGGGTGATGAAAAGATTATATCTTTTCCTATTTATTTTATTTCATTTTGGTCAAATAAATTACCAAATTTCCACCTAACTTTGACTTTCTCTATCTTTTGTCTCCTATGGCTAGCCATCACTTATACAAGGGTCTATTTGCCCTTTGAAGACCCCCAATTTTGGTTCTCTATCTCTTTTACCCTTAGCTATCAAAATAGGATTTTTGCACTTTATCCAATTTAGTCCTTTTTCACAATTGGGTTCACAATCGCTAAAATTAATTCACCAAAATTTTTATGCACCTATATAATCGTGCTATAACACATAAAAAAATATTAAAAATAATAAAATAGTTTCTATAAATTTAGATTTGTGGTCTCGAAATCACTGTTCTGACTAAGCCCAAAATTGAGCTGTTATAAGCAATATGGTTGTTGTATTGATAATACATTATATAGGCTTGAAATTGGTTGGTTATAAGTGTCTATTGAAGCATTGGTTGTATATGCATTGTTGAACTTAGGTTGACAACAATTTGGGTGAGAAATGTGCCTTGAAACAAAGCCTATTTTTGTCCACATGGGTAGAGACACGGGCGTGTGTCTCAACCGTGTGTGACACACGGCTAGGTGACACAGCAGTGTGTCCATTGGTACTTAATTTAGAAACCAAGTCAATAGCTTCACACGGCCTAGCACACGGGCGTGTGACTTGGCCGTGTGGCATAAGTCAGTATACCCTCCAATTTTCACACGGCCTAGCACACGGCCTGCACACGGGCCTGTGAGGCCATTTCGAATGGTACATGGGCTAGTCACACGGGCGTGTAACCCAATTCAGTGAGTTACACGAGGTAGGACACGACCATGTGATCCCATTTCAAATGTCCACACGGCCTATGACACGAGCGTGTCTTTGGCTGTGTAAGACACATGGCTGGGCCACACGAGCGTGTGTCCCATGCACTTTGAAAATTTTCCATGTTTTCCCAAAATTTTCTTGAGTTCTCAGTTTAGTCCCGAACCACTTCTAATGTTTGTTTTAGGCCTCGAAGCCTTGTATTAGGGACTATGTGATTGTATTGGAATGATGTTTGGGATATGAGAATTGTATGATTGTTTAATTAATAAGTTCGGTAATGCTCTGTAACCCTATTTAGGCGATAGATACGGGTTAGGGGTGTTACAATTTTCTTGATTTTGACGTTTGGATACTTCTCTATTATCCTTTGTAGTGTTTTGAAGTGTATTTATACTAATAAATTAATTTATAGTCATTTGGAGTCGCTGGGACAAAATAGAACCATTATAAAACGTAATCGTTAGAAGGTCATTATAGCACAGTGTCATTGATACCTATATCTAGTTATCCATACCTCAAAAACAAGTATCAGTACTATGGCCCTCTAATTTGTGTTGTGCCTATTGACTTGCAAAGTATCAATACTTAAATTGTAAGTATCAATACTAAGCCACCAAATAACTTTAAAAACATTTAAACCCTTTAAAATTGCTTGGGGTTTAACTCAAAAACATTTGGTACCAGTAAAAACACATTTAGAGCATGTTTTTGAGTATTTTCAAGTTTTGAACATGTTTAATGAAATTCTCAATAAAATTTTTCACCTAATGACTTACGGATAAAATATATAAAATTTATCTTAAATTTACTTATATAGAAAGCTTGAAAAATTAAAACTAACATCTCCTTTTTTTTTATATGATAAAAATTTAAGAGAAATTTTCATTTTGAAAAAAAAAATATCCTAAATCATTTAGACATTTTCAAAACACACACTCTTAATAAAAGCATTCTTTGGAAAATTAAGTTAAAAACACTTAAACAAGATTTTTAAACATAATGAATTCGAAGAAAAAAATGGTGTTAAGCATAAAAAAATTCAATAAATCCAAAAGTTATCAATGCCATGCATTAAAAAACATATCAATAAACATAGATGCATGATCATAATTTCATTTGCATAAACATTGAAGTATAAATGTTTAAAAACCTATGGATGTGAAAAATTCATCTTTTTCCCCTTTTTTGGTATATTAAAAGGCAAGTAAACTAAGTAAGATACTAATAAAGGTGTACACTAAAGATTTAAAAACATTAAAAACATATTTGGAGAACAACGATCAAACAAAAAAATCAATAAAAATGATTTTTGATTTGAGTGAGAAGGACACATTTTTCTCCTTTATGGATGGGCTGAAGCCTTGTGCAACGCAAGAGTTGCAATGTGGAGAGGCCAAAGAACTCTCCAAAGCCATTATCGTAGTGGAGTCCTTAATTAAGCTTGTCTCAAGGAAAGATAAGTTTGAGTCTTCCAAGCCCAAAAAGAAGGGAAATGCTGGGGGAGATGAAGAAGGATAGGTTGAGAATAGCAACAACAACGGTGGTAATGAGAAACCAAATGATGGGAACTAGAAGCCCAACAACAAACCGAAAGAGCTAGTGAAATGCTTCCTTTGTGAAAGTTTGCATATAGTAAGGGACTATCTAAAACGATCTATGTTTTCTACCATCGAAGGGGATGATGAACCAATCAAAGCATTAATAGGGCTTGGTTAAATCTTGAGTTCTGTTAAAGCCGAAAGGGTTAGAGGGAATGAAATGAAGCTAGTAAAATGCTTCTTATGTTGTGGTTGAAATAGAATGCGAGACTGTCCAGAGCGATTCAAGATGTCCACGATCACTAAAGATGATGAAGTAGAGCCATAAAGTGAGGTTTTAAAGCTTGGGTCAATGATACTCAATTCTACAAAAGTACAGAGGGATCGCAAGTAGAAAAGGTTGATGTTTTTGGACATCAACATCGTAAATCAAAGAATGAGTGCTCTTGTTGATACAAGGGCATTAGAATTATTCATAATAGAGAAATTCATGAGTAAACTTGGTGTCTTAGTTAGCAAAGAAACTAAGAAGATCAAGATAGTAAATTCCAATGAGGTCCAAATTGTGGGTGTAACATCCCGAATTAGGGCCTAATCGGATCAGTGGTTTCGGGACCACAAATTCAATGTAAGAAAGTTTATTTTTATTATATTTTTATGGTATACAATTTCACGGGATGATTCTGTGAAAATTCCATTAAAAAATTTTGACGTTTGGGCACTCAATTTGGTCAAAAGGACTAAATTGTAAAATATGAAAAAGTTGAGTTCTACATGTTAGAGGTGTCCAATTGTTATGAGTTTGTAAATTGGAAGTCATTAAATGGTAATTAGACCATCGGTAAATTGTTGGACAAAAATAGACATGAAATGGGTGAAAGAGAATATTTTTAAGTTAGGGGCATTTTGGTAATCGGATAATTAAAAGAATTAAAAAGGGAAAATAAGCCAAAATTTTCCATCTTCTTCTTGTCCAGCCAAATCTACCATGGAAGCCATGACTAGGGTTTGGTTCAAGCTTCCAAGCTCATTTGTAAGTGATCCCAAACCCCGTTTTTAATTTTCTTTACATTTTTAAAGTCTCGGGAACTTGATTTACCTATTTCTACCATTATTTTGAGCTAGGGTTCATGTTTAAAAATTTACCCATGAGTGATATGCATGTGTTTTGACGTCTAATGGTAGAAAATGCTTAAAAGGATCGTTTTGTAAAAGTTATAAAATTGTCATAAAAGTGTGATTTAGTGGAAATTGGGGGCTTCTATAGTTATGAAAATGATTCGTCTTGGCTTAAAATGCAAGTAAATTGAATAAAAATCATTTTACGAGCCTAGAGGCCAAAGTGTAAATAAGTGAAAGTTTAGGGGTAAAATTGTGAATTTTTAAAATTGTGATTTTTGGGTCAATTTGAATAATGTGAATAATAAATGAGCTATATTTGAAATGTTAGATCAAGAAAACTAAGATTTGGGCTTAAATCGAGAAAGTTCGAGATTATGGACTAAATTGGAATAGTTGGCCGTAATTGCTTTTGAGGTAAGTTCGTATGAACAATAATAATGCAATATTATGTTTGATTTATATTCCCTACTATTATTGCATATATTGTATGATTTAATATATCGGAAAAATTGATGGAATGGTGTATATGATGTGGAAACATGACATAGAAGAGTATTACATGAAATGCAAGAAAATGATGATACATTACAAGTGATATATGAAATATGTGATATATGTTATGCAAATTCTTAAAAGCTTATTTGCTATTTGAGTTATGACTTATTATGCTATGAATGGATAATTGGTACTATAGATAGTGAGATCGACACTTCGAGTAAGTTCGACAGAGATGTGGTATTGAAAAAAATCCCGTTTGAACCTTAGGAATAGTTTAGGATACAATGTGACATGTCACTAGGAACTATGTGGATATGAGCTCATGATTATGTGAGTATATGTGATATGTGAATCCGGATGTTGGTCTTATACGTCCTACCGGTGGCTGGGTAGGCCGACATGTGTTGTGGGTACCTATTAGCTTGTGTGAGCAGCCCGAGTAGTTACGTCCTGACCGTCAGCTTGTGTGAGCAGGCCCATGATTAGCTCGTGAGCAAGCAATATGCGATTGTGATATGAGGTAGCATGTGGCTACATTTGATGCACTATGTGCAAGTCTTCCATGTATCCAATAATATTCCAAGTGTTCAATGGGTAATATAATGGATGATGTGACGAAAGTCCTAAGGAGGATATGTTAAGGAAGTTATGATTATATGTTGTATTACGAGTTGGTACATGTATGTACACTAACCTCACAGGTAATGCCTTGATATATGATGTTTCATGATAAAGAGGTATGTGGGTGATAAATAAGTCTAAGGTTTTGAATGATGAATGAACTTATGTTTATGTTTATGTTTATGATTATGTTTATTATGTCATCATATGATAGATATCATGATATTGCACTAAACTAGTCTTGGACAGCAGCAGTTGTGTGACTTTGAAAATCTACCAAAAATTTTGGAAATTGAATTGGAGACTGAATAAGATATTATATTAAAACTTATTAAGCCTAGTTTCACATAGTGGAAACGATGTAAACAAAATAATTTCATATTATGAGATATTTGAATTTTCGTGAGATAGAGTCAGAATGAGTTTGGAATCCCCAGTTTTGACTTTGGAAAATCACTAGAAATTTATAAAAAATAATTATTGGTTATATTTCATACGAATAAATTCTTAATGAGTTTATTTTCAAAAGAAATAGACAGAAACATTATCCGAATCCCGTACTGTGAGATAATTAATTTTTAGTAAATAAAGGTCGAAGTTCTCAAATAGCAGAATAGGGGTAAATTTGAAGAATAAACTGTACTTATTGGCTCGACCAAAAATTTTGAAAATTTTATGGTAAGAAGATAGGTCAGTCTAGGTTTAGGAAAAATTAGCAGATCTTAATTTGGAATTTTGTAGCTCCAGATGTAAATAATTTCGTAACTCTGACTCGAGAATAGAACATGATCAGAATATAAGTAAAAGCGTAATTATGGTTGCATTACCTTGAAAAGCATGTTGGCATATTGCTTATTATTTTCATATGGACTTACTAAGCGTAAAGCTTACTCCCTCCTTTTCATTTCTTTAGTGTTGTCAGGTTAGCTCGAGGTTGGATATCGTCGGAGGCAGTATCACACTATCAAGTCATCACCGTTGGAGTATTGACATATATGTATTACGCACCTTCAAGTGAGTGGCATGTATAGGGACTTAGATTTTATGATAGACGTTGCTATGATTAGCCAAATGTATTGGCTTATATTGATTCATTGTATATAACCATGAGATGTGGCTTATATGATTATGGCTCGTAAGCCTAATTATCCTTATTATTTGTTAATGCCTTATGATGTGATTACAATTGTTTACTATGAATGAATAGTATAACATATGTGCATGAGAATGCCTTAGGACCATTCAGGGTGGTCATGGCTATAGAATAAACGCGTAAATTGGCATTAAGTTGATAATGATTGAACATGGACATTTGTTGAATAAGGAGAGATTAATTATTGGGTAATATGTTTGTTATGGTTGATTGTTAAAAACGTGCCTTAGTGAGGCATGCTATATCATTTTAAGGCCCGTAAATGTTATTTTGCTATGAATGAAATGCATATTCGAATTTTGTTAATTAAATTAATAAATGAATAGATAATGATGTAAATTGTTTTGATATGTGTCGCAATACTCTATAACCTTAATCCGGCGGCGAAGACGGGATAGGGGTGTTACATTTACAATACTTTCTACTTCAGTTATGAATTCACTTTCATATAACACTTTACTTTCATAAAACACTTCACTTAATATTTCACTAATTTAACACACTTAGTAAATTTTAAACGTTTTACACTTTAATCCCTAAATTCACCAAAATTCAATATTTACTTTTATAATACTTTAATATTACTTTTGAATTCATTTGAACCTTTAATCATTTAGCTCTCTCTATAGTGATGTCACTATTTTACATTTGGTCGCTTATCAATCAATGAAAAATAAACAACTTTCACTCTTTATAATTTAATCCATTCACTAACCACTAAATTATCTCTTTGTCATTTCTTACATTACTAACATACCTTTAATTACATATTCACTACTAAGTTTAATATACAGATTCAATAATCTTAAACATATCTTATTTAATTATTTCATATTAAAATTTAAATACTCAAATATTCAAATTAAAATAAACTAACTTGAATTCAATTAAGTACTTACCTATTTCTTCACTTGAACGTAAACTTTCTCTTCACTATCTTATGCTTTCCTTCAGTTTCTCCTTCAACTAATTGATCTTCATGGTAGACAATGATCTCATAACACTCTAGTATATGAAATTAGAATACGGTTTTAAGGTAGAACTCAAGGAATATTCATAGAAAACTCTTCTTTACGTTTCTGTTTTTCTTACTTTTCTTTTCTTTCTTTTCTTCTTTCCTTCTCCTTGATTCTTATTGCTGCCACCCCATGCTAAAATAATATATTGAAAATTCTACATTTTTCTTTTCTTTCAATTTCATCCTTATTTTCCACCAACCAACCAATTTTCAACAAGTTTCATACTTTATTACTTTATTTTCCGTTACACTTCACACCTCACTAGCTTAGGGATTTTAATCTCATCATTATGTCTCCAAAAATCTATTAAATTTGGAAAATTTGCCTTTAGACCCTTCCTCCATAAAATGAGAAAATTGTAATTTAGTATCTATACGTTTCCAATTTATTCAATTAAGTCCTTATTTTGATATTCCAATTTCACATATCAATATATCTCCATGTAAAATTAATAAAAAATATTTCTTAAATTTTCACCCCTTTTCTAAAAGGGTAAATTTACACTTTTAGTTCTTCAAATTTTAAATTTTTACAATTTAGTCCTTACTAAATTTCATTATTCGTACTTTCTCTCCAAATACCTGATTCACCTTTAAAATACTTGTCCTTTCTTAGAAACCAAAATTTTGAGGATTTACAATTGAAACACATAAGAAAAAGTGAATATGGTTTATTAAATGAACAAAACATACTTTTGATCAAAATGCATACTCAACATCACATATTAACACCATGTTTTATCCTTTATGAAATTTCTATTAATCGCAAGACATGGTGATAACATCTAATCAATATAGCAATGTAAATGAACAATGGATATCAATGCGATTAGTTCAAGCAAAAAATTCAAGTAAAAGCTTAAAATATGTCATAGCACGAATGTATTTAAAAGATTATATCAAAATATTGCTAGATACCAAGATAAAGGTAAACGTAGATACAACAAAATGTTATACCTATGTACAGTTCGTACATTGTACACGTTTTAAGGTGATGGAGCAATCATAGCTAAATTTACTAAATTTTATTGTAAATTACCCATTAAAAAACTCAAAACAATATAAAAGCATTTTTATATCATATTCCACATTTTCAACAATGTTTAAGCGACAAATCAAAGACGTTTAATAGATTTGATTAATTTTATCTATAAGCTTTATAATTTCTTGAAATATCAAAAGATTTTCAATTTGTATTTTTGTTATCATCTAATATCTTTAAGCTAAGAAATTCCCATGCATATATATAATTTGATCATACAATTCTACATGTACTTAAGAATAAATAAAAGTGCATAAAGATTGCCAAAAAGCAGGGTCATTAATGTCTCATTCCAAAAATCGGGTTTAGTAGAAATCCGGTTAGTGATATTAAAACTGGTCATGTCCAGTTTTTGAATTAAAGTTGTGAAATTTTTGTAAAAGTGAGTTAATTTGGTTTAGTTGATAAGTGTTGTGCTTGTGTGTGTGAGGTTCTAGGTTTGAATATCTTCCCTTGGAATTTTATTAAATTTTGCCCAACCTTTGACCTTGGATATTAGAGTTATATATTATTTTTGCTCAACTAATGACAATGATGGACCTACTCATTTAGTCGTAAGGCTTCATTTTACTCTTTCGTCTAATGTTTGAATCCCTGCATGGGTAAAATAGAATTATTTCTGCTAAATCCCCATGTGTCGCCTATCTAGGGGTATTTGGGTTGGATTTGAACTTTAGAAAATTATCCCAAAAATACTTACTAAAATTTCCCCAAATTTTTTACATTCCTCTCTTTCCACTACTTCCATTTCTTTTTCCCATTTTTTGTTCCTCTAACGTTATTTTTCTTCTTCTTTCTTTCTGTTTCATTTTTCGTTTGTTTCTTTTACATTTGTTGCCATATTCCCATTATGTTGTCTCTTGTTATTATTTCTTAATTGCCAAACTATCTTCTGTTGTGCCATCATTTAGACTATGTTGGTGTTATTAAAATATTCAGGCATGTATAATTCATTAATTTCATTTTAGGGTGGTTATCTTGATATCTTTGGAAGGTCTTTTGCTTTCACTAGTTGTGATTTTGCTAGTGGTGGTTCATGAGGCACTTACTCTGTAACAGCCAACTTTTGGGCCTAGTCAAAACAGTGGTTTCGGAACCACTATTCTGAGGCTGGATAAAATTATTTTGATGTTATTTTATGTGTTATAATGTGATTTTATAAGTGCATGTTAATTTTGGTATATTAATTTTAGCGATTTCTAGCCCAATTTCGAAAAAGGACTAAATCGCGTAAAAAGTAAAAGTTGTGTTTTAATACCTAAAGGTGTTAAATTTCCTTGTATCTTAAATTGGGGGGTTTTTAATGTGAAATTAGGCCATTGAAAGAGTGATGGCCAGCCATGAGACAAGGAATTAAATGGTCAAATATGTTAGGTAAGTGTTGGGTGACTTACTTGACAAATAAGTAATAAAATAAAGAAAAGAAAATATCATCTTTTCTTCATCTTCTCTCCACCGATTTTTCCAGCCAAGAAAACGGTTTAGAAGCTGGAAAATTTCAGCAAAGAAACTCCCATGCTAGCAAGTGATTTTTAATGTCTTTCTTGATAATTTTTGCATTTTTTGGACCCCTAAAGCATGAGCTTTCAAAAGAAGGGACTATTTTGCAAAATGAGTAAGAGTCTAGGGTTTTGCTATGAAATCATATGTGTTGTTTTCTGAGTTTTTATGGAAGAATATGAGTCTTGGTAGTGTTATAAACAATTTTTATGAAAGAAGTTTGCATGAAAACACCTAAAATGGGGTATTTTGCAAAGTTGTTAAATAAGTGTAAATGTGTGAAATAATTGAATTCGTAAGTTGCTAAAGTTATGAAAATGGTTTGTCTAGGATGAATGAGTAAGAAAATATGATAAAAATCATTTTACGAGCTTAGAGGTAATTTGGTAATTTTGGCAAAGTATAGGGGCAAAATTAAAAATTTTGCCAAAATGTGTCATTGGACTAATTTGATTAGTATATTGTGTTTATAAGTTAAATGTGATGTTATAGATGATGAAAAACGAGATTCGGGCTTAGAACAAGAAAAAAACGAGAAATTGATGTTTAGGCCTCTTTTACCAATTTGGTGTCGAGGTAAGTTCGTATGACTGAATAAGCATGTTATCCATGTTATTGTTAATATACTTGAATCTATCTTGCTTCGGCTATATTGAATTATATGTTGATGATATTGAGTATGATGAAAGTGATGCCAAAAGTTAATAACATTCACGTGATGGTAGAAGACATTAGAAATTCAATGGAATATGATATCCCATAGAAACGAGTAAGTCGTATGTAAATAATATAACTACATTGTTATTACACATATTTGAATTGATATAGAATAAATTACTTGATTGTGGAAATTATTATGTATGATGAGAATTGATGTAGAGGAACCTCCCGGTTGAACCTTAGGAATAAACGAATATTCATGCCATGACATTGGGCGATATGTGTACGCTAGTGTAAGACATGTCTGGGACATTCATCGGCCACATTATGAGAGCCAGTGTAAGACCATATCTGGGACATGGCATCGGCATTGATACGAGAGCTAGTGTAAGACATGTCTGGAACATGCATCGGCCTCAAAATGTAAGCCAGTGTAAGATATATTTGGGACACGCATCGACTACGAGATGTGCTAGTGTAAGACATGTCTGGGACATGCATCGGCACAGATATGTGAGAGCCAGTGTAAGACCATGTCTGGGACATGGCATCGGTATTATACCCTATGTTTCAGACTTAGTGAATATCCGATAGCTTTCTGAATGGTTCAAAGGTGAGAGTTACGGTTTAAGCTAAATGAGAAAGGTTATGACCATATTGTGAATGGTACAGGTACTTACATGAAATTGATGAGATGTGAATTCAACTCATGTTATATGATTACTAAGAAATGAATATAAGCATGTTGAGTAACATAAGTATGTATGCCAAGCTCATGAGAAATGATTTCAGTTTATGATGCACATTTGATGAAGATGTAAATAGGTAATTCATGCCTATGAGAATGATTTTGTGATGACCTTGTTATTGTAGGTCTATAATTATGATGTATGAATATGTAGCCTTACCAATATGGTGGAAATAAATTAATATTGTAACAGCCTAATTTTCAGTGGTGTTGGAACAGTGATTCGAGATCACTAAATCCGACAAATGAGTAGGAAATATTATTAATTTAGTGAGTATAAGTTAAATGTGAAGTTAGGAAAAATTTTGAAATAGTGAAATGTACAAAATATATATATTAAAATAATTAGAATGGAAAACGAGGTATCGAGACCTCGAGAATTTTAAATCGAGCCATAAATATTTTTATAAATATTTAAGGAGTGTTAATAAGTTAGTATTAAAGTTCCGTCAAGAAATTTTAAAGTACTGATAGCTAATTGAACAAAAAGGACTAAATTGTATCAAATGCAAAATTGTGGGAAATGATTAAATAGCTTAAATGATAAAAGAGAGAGGGTTTAAAAGGAAAATAGACCCTAGGTCTATTTGGGCTGGACGGCAAGAGCATGAAATCACCAAGAAAATAAGGGCAAAATTGGAAAATTGCAAAATTTACTTAATAAAGCTAGGACTAAAGTGGAATTATCTAGATTTCTCTTTATTTTTCTGCATTCTCATCAGCAAAAACACCATGGAAGAGTTCCCTTAAGCTGGTTTTTCATATTTTTACTTCAAGTAAGTTCAATTCTTGATTATTTCTTGAAATTTTTGTGTTTTTGTGACTTTTACAACTAGGTCCATTTGTTGAATTCATTAGTTCTTGATTCTATGAAAGAAATTGAAAGTTTCTATGAATATGTGCTGGAAGTATATGATGATTTTATATATAATTAGAGCTTTAAATTGTTTATATGCTGATTTTATTGAAAGAATTGAATAGAAAGTGAATGTTTGGGACCTAAATTGTAAAAGAGTTTGAAGTTAGAGTTTTATGTGGAAATTCTGAATTTCAATAGTTATGAAATAACTTATAATGTCTAGGAAAAGTATTAATTGAGAAAATTAGTTTAATTGAGGGGTTAATTAAGAAAGGACTGAATTGTATGAACTGTGAAATTTGGGGCAAAATGAAAATCAACATTTTGCACTAAAACAGTTTTGGACAGCAGCAATAGTCTAACTTTGAAAAATCTCCAAAAATTGTATAAATTTAATTATAGGATGAATAAAATATGAAATTAAAGCTTATTGAGTCTAGTTTCTTATAGAATAAGCGGTGTAAGCAATGGAATTGTAAATCATGAGATATAATAAGTTTTGTGAGACAATGTCAGAATGATTTCGGGTTCCCCTGTTCTGACTTTGGAAAATCATCAAAAATTTGAGAAAAATAATTAAGGGATTAAATTTATATGTTTAAAATCATTAAAGAGTCTATTTTCAATAGAAATAAGCGGGAACATCATCCAAATCTCGTACGATGAGATAATTAATTCTTAGTGAAGAAGGGTCGGAACTATCAGACAGCAGAACAGGGGAAATTTTAAAGAATAAACTGTACTTATTGGCTAAACCAAAAATTATGAAAATTTTATGGTAATAAGATAATTAAGTCTAGTTTTAGGGAAAATTAGCGGATCTTAATTTCTAGTTCTGTAGCTTAAGATATAAATAATTTAGTGAGTATGACGCAAATGGACAGTTTTGAATATACAGAAGTAAATAGTGAAATTATTGATAATGTTACTTGTTGCATGTTATATAAATTAAGGATGTGGAATGGAGAGGAGGAGGAGGAAAATATGTATGAATATTCAGCTAGCATGTCTAATTTGTATGTTTTAGGCTCATGGACTAAATTGAATAAAAGTAAAATTTTATGGGCAATTTTGTAAAAAAATGTTAGAAATGACCAATTTGCATGAAATGAATTATTTTATTATTTAAATTACAAAATTGAATGAAATTATTAATTTAGCTCAAGATCAGGGAAAAACATGTTTTAAGAGTTAAATTGAAAAGTGTTGAAATTCTGGAAAATTCTGACATTTTATAGAATTCATAGGTTGTTATCAATTTGTGTGAGAATAACGGCTGGAAATAAGGATTAAATTACAATAATTTTATTTTATTTTAACCTAAGGATGAAATCGTCATTAATTAAAAGTTTAGGGGTAAAATGATAATTTTGTTTAGAGCATTAGTTGATAACATGAAATAAATGAAAACGACGATCAAATTTCTTTATAAAGATCCGGATGACTTGAATACGAGACTTGAACGTGGAAAAGAAAAGATATCGGATTAATGAAATATTTGATAAATGAATCGGTAACTCCGGTAATGCTCCGTACCTCTATTCCGGTGACGGATTCGGGTTAGGGGCGTTAATTTACACTAAAATAGTTTTGGACAACAGCCATAGTTCGACTTTGAAAATACACTAAAAATAGTGGAAAATAAGTTAGAGGCTTAATAAAATATGAAATTAAAGCTTATTGAGTCTAGTTTCTTATAAAAGAAACCATGTAAGCAAAAGAATTTCCTATAATAAGATATTTGAAGTTGTGTGAGACAGAGTCAGAATAACTTCGAAATCCCCTGTTCTGATTTGATAAAATCATTATAAATTGTAAAAAAATATTTATGAGTTATAATTTATATTTTTAGAATCGTTAATGAATTTATTTTCAATAAAAATATACAAGAACATTATTCGAGCCCTGTGCTATGAGATAATTGAACTTTAGTGCAGAAGGGTTGGAACTATCAGACAGTGAATCAGGGGTAAATTTGAGGAATAAACTGTACTATTTGGTTAAACCAAAAATTCTGGTAATTTTATGGTAGAAAGGTAGATGAGTCTAGTTTCAAGGAAAATTAACAAAACTGAATTTAGAGTTTCGTAGCTCTAGATATAAATATTTTATTGACTATTGTACAAGAAGACAGCTTATCATGACTTGAGAATATGTTGAGAACTTGGATAAAACATGTTAATGAGTGGCTTATTATTTTCCTATGAACTTACTAAGCATAAAGCTTACCCTTTTCCTTTCCCATGTTCTCTAGGGATGCCAGGTTTGCTTGTGTTTGAGTTCGTCAGAGATATTATCACACTATCAAGCTGTCGCTATTGGTGTAAATGATTTCAAGTACTTTGAGTTTATGGCATGTATAGGAGTTTAAATATTCCAGTATGTGATATTATTTTAGCCAAATGTATTGGCTTATTTTGATTATGGGGTTGTAAACCCATTTTAAAGATGCATGCATGTGCTATGGACTTACGTGATGAGTTTATAATGATTATGGCATGAATTTGGCAAAGATGTAAGTAAAATCTATGATATCTGTCGAAACCATTTTTTTTTGTTTTTTTTCGATTTAAAAATTATGGATCGACTTTTTGGAAAGCGAAAATGGAGTCGCCACCAATCTTTTCTTGTTTAGGTGTGATCGTATCACCTAGAAATTTGGGTTGTTTTAATAAAACATTTTGGTTTACTAAAACAATGATTTTGGTCTACGAAAATATGAGAAAATAGGCTCGGGAGTCGGTTACGTATGAGGAAGGATTAGCACCCTCATTACGCCCAAAATTGGTACCAAATCGATTAAATACTGTCCTTTTGTCTAAAATTAAAAATGTTTTTGAAATGTGGTTCTTGTTAATAACATTTGAATAACCCGAGTCCTTTGCCAAAAATCTTCTTGTTTCGACGTTCAAAAATTTATAATTCGAAAATAACAAAAGGATGCCCAACTATTTGGTCCAACGAAAAATCGATACCCAGCTCAGTAGGGCACGATTCCTCGAATTTCCAAATATTGACCATTGCCTCACCTTGGAAAATATGAGTGAAATTTCGAAGAGACATTCGATTATTTTGAACAAACGGGAGATTGCAACCCAACACGATAGGGCACTATTCCCCGAATTGCCAAACATCGAACATTTCTTTCATTTTAAAGAGTTTTTAGAAAACGTGAGTGAAATTCCAAAGGGATCTTGGATTGTTTTGAACAAATGAAAAAGCGCAACCTAGCACGATAGGACACAACATTTCAAATCCTCGATACAAGATCATTTTATAATTTCCAAAACTCATGCTTTTGAAATTTCAAACGGATATTTAGTTATTTAGGTTAAACAAGAAAATTGAAACCTAGTAAGTTAGGGTACTATTTTCTTGAATTTCCTAAATTCGAAATATTGCCTTACTTTTAATTTGAAAAAAACATGGACGAAATCTCGAGAGAATATTTATTTGGTCAAACAGAAAATCGAAACCCAACACGTTAGGGCACAATTTCTCGAATTACCAAACACGAAATATAACCTCGCTTTGAAATTTTATTTTTTTATTTTTTTTAAAAGGGAGTGATTATGGAAACAAACTTGCAACGTATTTATTCGATTCATTTGAAGCAAAGAAAATGAAATGAATAATTTCAGGCAAATAGGTTGATTTCAAGCAAATAGGTAGGCAATCTCAATCATAATATAATACATGGGGATGCAAAACAAAGTAACAAATATGGAAAACATATATCAATAATATATTATACAATTTTTTGAAAAGTACAAACACGAAAATTGAAACATGCCCAATGATAATAATCTTACCACATACACTATTTAACGTTTCTAACTAATGGTTAAATAAAAATCTATTTTAAGAAAAATATTTTAAAAGGTAATAAAAAATCTTAAAACAAATAAACTTGGAATGAAAAATTTAAAAGTAGCTAAATTATATATATACATAAACAGATAATACATGCAAAAAATTTACAATAGATCGTAAAATAAATAAAAAATAAAAATAAATAATACATAAAGTATATAAAGTTTAACATATAAATGAGCTTCAAAATAAGTATTATAAGAGGAAATTTAAAGTTAGTGTTATGCAAAATAATTTAAAAACCAAGATTCAAAAAATGTATATATGTATATAATATATATTATGTGCATAGCAATAGTAATGTGTACCTATATAAAATTTTAAAACGAATAATGTACATATTAACAAGTTGTAACATAGATGAATTATATAAATGCAACCATGTAAGAATATACAAAAGAATATAAGAATGACATACTATATAACATAAATCAATAATTATACAAAATAATTTGAAACAAGATTTACTTACCAACAATTAACAAGATACATAAAGCATAAAACTTAATATAAACATTGTATATAAAAAAATAGTAATATAGGCAAGTGTTTGAAATAAACAAAGTATAATTTAAAATTGGAGAATAAATGGTATACATAAATATATTTAAAGGGAAAAATATAAACATGTTTGCAAGGGAATTCAAATAAGTAATTCAGTTAAATTATGTATATATATAAAATAAAGAAAATAAAATAAAATAACAAAAATGAAAAATGAACAAAGGGAATACAAGAAATTAAAATCAACCTTTTTTTGCATTGGATTATTGATCTCTATGTGAAAATACAATGTTTTTTTTATCCCTCCTTCTCCTTTACATTTGGTTTTATGATGGCTTTTATAGCCTTGTTACAACATTTTTTTTTATTTACTATCTTTTCTTTTTACAAGTGGTAGACAAAAGAGGACTAGGGCGGCACTTAGGGCGGCACATAGGGTGAAGAGGTTAGGTTTTTTTCTTTTTCTTCATTTTTTTTTATTTTTTATTTTGGGTTGTATTTGGGCTTGGGGTATTTTGGATTTTAGTTGAGTTTTGGTATTTGGGTTGTGATTTTATTGGGCCCCGGGCAAAATTTGGGTTTTACAGCTGCCCCTCTTTGCTCATTGCTGTATTAACAGGATAGAGCAAAGACTATAAAAAGACCAATTTTGCCCGGGCTCACCGAGTCTTGAGTTCTTGATCCTTGATCTTCTTTAAATGGCCTCTTGACGGCTTCAATCTGCTTCACTGCAACTCAGAAAAGTGATATCTGCTATCTTTGATCTGCTCCCCGTCTAATATAGAGACGCCAAATCCGTTATCTTCGATCTGCTCTCCGCCGCTACAGAGACGCCAAATCTGTTATCTTCGATCTGCTCTCCGCTGCTACAAAGACGCCAAATCTGTTATCTTCGATCTGCTCTCTACCGCTACGGAGACGCCAAATCTGTTATCTTCGATCTGCTCTCCGCCGCTACAGAGACGCCAAATCTGTTATTTTCGATCTGCTCTCCGCCGCTATCTGTTATCTTCGATCTGCTCTCCGCCGCTACAGAGACGCCAAATCTGTTATCTTCGATCTGCTCTCCGCCGCTATAGAGACGCCAAATCTGTTATCTTCGATCTGCTCTCCGCCGCTACAGAGACGCCAAATCATCTTCGATCTGCTCTCCGCAGCTACAGAGACGCCAAATCTGTTATCTTCGATCTGCTCTCCGCCGCTACAGAGACGCCAAATCTGTTATCTTCGATCTACTCTCCGCCGCTACAGAGACGCCAAATCTGTTATCTTCGATCTGCTCTCCGCCGCTACAGAGACGCCAAATCTGTTATCTTCGATCTGCTCTCCGCCGCTATAGAGACGCCAAATCTATTATCTTCGATTTGCTCTTCGCCGCTACAGAGATGCCAAATCTGTTATCTTCGATCTGCTCTCCGCCGCTACAGAGATGCTAAATCATCTTCGATCTGCTCTTCGCCGCTATAGAGATGCCAAATCTATTATCTTCGATCTGCTCTCCGCCGCTACAAAGACTCTAAATCTGTTATCTTTGACCTGCTCTCCGCCGCTACAGAGACGCCAAATCTGTTATCTTCGATCTGCTCTCTGCCGCTACAGAGACGCCAAATCATCTTGGATTTGCTTCAACGTACACACGTGAAAGCCAAATCAGCTATGTCTTCGATCTGCTCCCCGCCTGATACAGAGATGCCAAATTATCTTGGATCTACTTCAACGTAAACACGTGAAAGCCAAATCAGCTATGTCTTCGATCTGCTCCCCGCTTGATACAGAAATGCCAAATCATCTTGGATATCTTCAGCTTGTTGCCCCACTACTTAGGGGGTTAAGACTTGTGAATTCACCGATTCTACTGCACTATCCTCTGAGGAACATGATCTGTAAAATTAGTTTCATGTATCCATGCTTATGCCAAATAATTAGGATGCTATGATTGAAATGAATCAAATGCTCCTAACTAAATGTGATGTTTTATGTCAAATAATTAGGATGTTATGAAATGAATCAAATGTTCCTAACTAAATGAATGGTTATGAATGTAGAAATGATATGAGAGTGATTCCTTTTTAAACGCTTAAAGTATCTTTGCTCATAGTTCATGCGGGTTCCCTCATTGATGTACTATCGTGTCTTCTTGCTTAGCTGTTATCTCTGACAGAAAATTTGGAGAAATAGTCATAATTTGGACTACTCTTTTCCCAATGTTTTCCACTTTTGAGTCTGGTTAGTTCTGACTAGTGGCCCTGTTTCAGGTTCTTGTACTATTTAGAGACTTTCCAAAGTAATATGCGTAACTTCTTTTGTGTGAATATGATAAGTCCAAAAATCATGATTTCAATAAAAATGCTCGAAAGAGATTATCATAATGGACAAATGGAATTTTATTAAGTAAAATTTGATGTGAATATATAGGATAACAAATCTGATAAGGTGCAAAAAAAGGTGCCCCAGATATCGCAGCACGAGCTTCACTATTCTAATTTTTCTAAGACTCTTTCAAGCTAAATGTGTGTTCAAGAGATCCCTCGTATTTTGTTGATGCCCCAAGATGTACTGTTCTTCCTATTTGAGGACAAGACTACTACATGCCCCACATTTAAAAATTTAGCTGCCCGATTTTGGGTTTTCAACTCAAAAACCTCTTTGGTCTCAAAGTGCCCTTTTGCGGGTTTTCACCTTGGCCTTTCCATCTTTCTTTTTTTTGGTCTCAAAGCGTCCTTTGCGGGTTTTCACCTCAGCCTTTCCTTTTTTAAGTAAAATACTTCTTGACGACATCCGAATTTGCGGGATGGGGCAGGTTTTTACCATCCATCTCGGCTAGAATTAATGCTCCTCCGGAGAAAGCTTTCTTCACCACGTAAGGCCCCTCCCAATTAGGCATCTATTTTCCTCGAAAATCTTTCTGTATGGGAAGAATCTTTTTCAAAACCAAGTCTCCCTCGTGGAATTCTCTAGGGCGAACCTTTTTGTCATAAGACCGCATCATTCGTTTTTGGTACATCTCACCATGACGGATAGCTCTTAGCCTCTTTTCCTCAATCAAGTTCAATTGATCGTATCGAGACTGGATCCATTCTGCTTCGTCCAACTTTAACTTCGACAGCACTCAAAGGGATGGGATCTCGACTTCGATTGGCAAAATTACTTCCATTCCGTAAACTAAAAAGAAAGGCGTTGCCCCAGTTGAGGTTCTGACTGATGTTCGATAAGCAAATAGGGCAAATGGTAACTTCTCATGCCAATCTTTATAGGTCTCAGTCATCTTCCCCATGATCTTCTTAATGTTTTTATTGGCCGCTTCCACTGCCCCATTCATTTTCGGGCGATACGGTGACGAATTGTGGTGTTTGATTTTGAATTGACTGTAGACTTCCACTATCATACTATTGTTCAAGTTTAAGGCATTTTCAGATATAATCCTCTCCGGCATTCCGTATCGACATATGATCTCCTTTTTCAGAAATTTGCTTACTACCGACTTTGTATAGTTGGTTGAGTTTCAGTCCGGTATCACCTCGAACCCTGTCCCGGCGTCGGATACGGGCGAGGGGTGTTACATACTCTTCTGGCGAGTGAAAATTTTAGCAATTTCCCTAAATTTTTTATGTTCCTCTCTTTCCACTATTTCCATTTCTTTTTTCCATTTTCTGTTCCTCTAATGTTATTTTTCTTCTTCTTCTTTCTTTCTATTTCATTTTCTTTTCTTTCTTTTACATTTGTTGCCATATTCCCTTGTGTCGTCTCTTACTACTATTTTGTTATTGTTGACCTATCTTCTGTTATGCTGCCATTTAAACTGTATTGGTGTTATTAAAATCTTCAGGTAAGAATAATTCGTTTCATTTTAGGGTGGTTGTCTTGATATCTTTGGAAGCTATTTTGGTTTCATTAGTTGTAATTTTGCTAAGGGTGGTTTGTGAGGCATTTACTCTCCTAGCGAGTGAGAATTTTAGCAATTTCCCCAAATTTTTTATGTTCCTCTTTTTTCACTACTTCTATTTCTTTTTCCCATTTTTTGTTCCTCTAACGTTATTTTTTCTACTTCTTTCTTTCTGTTTCATTTTTCTTTCGTTTCTTTTACATTTATTGCCATATTCCCTTGTTATCGTCTCTTGTTATTGTTTCTTCATTGTTAACCTATCTTATGTTGTGCTGCCATTTAGACTGCGTTGTTCTTATTAAAATCTTCAGATAAGTATAATTAGTTAGTTTCATTTTAGGGTGGTTGTCTTGATATTTTTGGAAGGTCTTTTGGTTTCATTAGTTTTTGCTAGGATGGTACGTGAGAGGTTTACTCTTCTGGTGAGTGAGAATTTTAGTCATTTCCCCTAATTTTTTATGTTCCTCTCTTTCCACTACTTTTATTTCTTTTTCCCATTTTTTGTTCCTCTGACGCTATTTTCTTCTTCTTCTTTCTTTCTATTTCATTTTCTTTTGTTTCTTTTACATTTGTTGCCATATTCCCCTGTTGTCATCTCTTGCTACTGTTTCTTCATTGTCGACCTATCTTCTGTTGTACCGCCATTTAAACTGCGTTGGTGTTATTAAAATCTTCAAGTAAGTATAATTAGTTAGTTTTCTTTTAGGTTGGTTGTCTTGATATCTTTAGAAAGTATTTTGGTTTCATTAGTTGTGATTTTGCTAGAGGTCGTTCGTGAGGCGTTTACTCTTCAGTGAGTAAGGATATTAGCAATTTCCCTAAATTTTTTATGTTCTTCTCTTTCCACTACTTCCATTTCTTTTTTCCCATTTTTTGTTCCTCTAACGTTATTTTCTTCTTCTTCTTCTTTCTTTTTGTTTCATTTTTCTTTCATTTCTTTTACATTTTTTGCTATATTCCCCTGTTGTCGTCTCTTGCTATTATTTTTTCATTGTGACCTATCTTCTGTTGTGTGGCCATTTAGCCTACATTGGTGTTATTAAAATCTTTAGGTAAGTATAATTCGTTAGTTTCGTTTTAGGGTGGTTGTCTTGATATCTTTGTAAGGTCGTTTAGTTTCATTAGCTGTGATTTTGCTAGGGTGGTTCGTGAAGTGTTTACTCTTCTGGCGAGTAAGGATTTTAGCAATTTCACCAAATTTTTTATGTTTCTCTCTTACCACTACTTCCATTTCTTTTTCCCATTTTCTATTCCTCTAACATTATTTTTTTCTTCTTTATTTCTTTCTATTTTATTTTCTTTTGTTTCTTTTACATTTGTTACTATATTCTCCTGTTGTCGGTTCTTGTTATTGTTTCTTCATTGCCGACCTATCTTCTGTTGTGCTGCCATTTAGACTATGTCGGTGTTATTAAAATCTTTAGGTAAGTATAATTCGTTAGTTTCATTTTAGAGTGGTTGTCTTGATATCTTTGGAAGGTCTTTTGGTTTCATTAGTTGTGATTTTGCTAGGGGTGGTTCCTGATGTGTTTACTCTTCTGGCGAGTGAGAATTTTAGCAACTTCCGCAAATTTTTTATGTTCCTCTCTTTCCACTACTTCTATTTCTTTTTCCCATTTTTTGTTCTTTTAACATTATTTTCTTCTTCTTCTTTCTTTCTGTTTCATTTTCTTTTGTTTCTTTTACATTTGTTGCCATATTCCTCTGTTTTCGTCTTTTTCTATAGTTTTTTCATTGCTAACCTATCTTCTATTATGCTGTAATTTAGTTTCGTTTTAGGGTGGTTGTCTTGATATCTTTGGAAGGTCTTTTGGTTTAAGTAGTTGTGATTTTGCTAGAGGTGGTTCGTGAGGCGTTTACTAGGGGTGGTTCTTGAGGCTTTTCCTCTTCTAGTGAGTGAGGATTTCAGCAATTTCCCCAAATTTTTTACGTTCCTTCTTTCCATTACTTTAATGTCTTTTTCCAATTTTGTGTTCCTCTAACGTTATTTTTTTCTTCTTCTTTCTTTCTGTTTCATTTTCTTTCGTTTATTTTACATTTTTTGCCATATTCCCCTGTTGTCGTTTCTTGCTATTGTTTCTTCATTGCAAACCTATCTTCTGTTGTGTCGCCATTTAGATTGTGTTGGTGTTATTAAAATCTTCAGGTAAGTATAATTCGTTAGTTTCATTTTAGGGTGGTTGTCTTGATATCTTTGAAAGGTCTTTTGGTTTCATTAGTTGTGATTTTGCTAGGGTGGTTCATAAGGCGTTTACTCTTCTAGCAAGTAAGGATTTTAACAATTTCCCCAAATTTTTTTGTATTCCTCTCTTTCCACTACTTCCATTTCTTTTTTCCAATTTTCTGTTCCTTTGACGTTATTTTTTTCTTCTTCTTTCTTTCTATTTCATTTTTATTTTGTTTCTTTTAAATTTGTTACCATTTTCCCTTGTTGTTATCTCTTGCTATTATTTCTTCGTTGCCAACCTATCTTCATTTGTGCCACCATTTAGAATGCGTTGGTGTTTTCAAAATCTTCAGATATAATTCGTTAGTTTCATTTTAGGGTGGTTGTTTTGATATCTTTGTAGGGTCTTTTGGTTTCATTAGTTGTGATTTTGCTAAGGGTGGTTCGTGAGATGTTTACTCTATGGCAAGTAAGGATTTTAGCAATTTCTTTTCACTTCAAGGGTAAGTTTTCATAACATCTGGAAGGGGTCGGTTTTAGTATTAAGGTTGAAAGTCTTATGCTATTGGACGAGTTAGCATTTGAATTTTGGTGTTTTGATGCTTATTAGATCATTTTGGATGTTGGTTTTAGGGTTTGGGAATGTGTCCTATTGAAATATTTTAGAAAGAATCCAGGTGTGTGGTTGATTTTGTAAAAATAGCGAACAGTAAAAAGTCAAAAAACTTACTATTTAGCTATTTGGCAGGCCGTATGGCAAATAGTGTAAAACACATGGCCGTGTTCCAAGTCATGTGCTAGACCGTGTGGACCACATAGTCTGGGCTATTTGGGTTGTGTGGGTCACATAGGTTGGACCTTTTGGGCTAGGTGGGCCACACGGCGTGTGAGCCATTTTTTAGAAATTTCACTTCGGGTCGTATTTATTTATGATGTGTATTTGGCCCTTTCGGCTCCATATTGCATAAATAAGACTTGTAAACATGATATCCGTTAATGTGATACTATAAGTAATGTAGAAAAGGTATGTGATTTTTATATGCATGATTTGTATACTAATAATTTTGATAGCATGTTTCTCTTTTGCCATGTTTTTATATGAGCATATGGTGTCCGATTATATTAATTTGTATATTTTTGAATATGCTATATAATCATACATGTAACATTATGGCAAAACTGATTGGCTTTTTTTAAAATTGTGAGACATTTGTTCTACAAAATGTGGAATTCCATGCTTTCTGATTTCTGTTATTGTACAATTGCTTATCTTACATGTTTTTCATTCAGATTCTATATTTGCTTTCCATGTCACTTTGCATGAAGTTGGGATAATATGGTAAGGAGGAAGTTCTAGTAGTTTAATGATCTACACTCTCTAGTGGTGTATCCACAATTCTGTCTAGCAGCTTATCTGCAATTATTGTAGCTTGACCACACATATCTGTTTTGACAGCTTAGCTACAATATAGTGGTGTGACCACATATATTTGATCTGGTAGTTTAACTGTAACTTTGGTGGCATAGTCCACACAAGGGCGTAGCCAGGGGGCTGGCATGGGCCTCGGCCCCCCTAAAATGTAAAATTACATTTTAGGCCCTTGAAATTTTTTAAAAGTTTTAAATTGATAAAGGTAAAATTGCACTTTGGCCCCCTAAAATTATAAAAATTCGATTTAATCCTTTACAAATTATAAAAATATAAACTATAAAAAATTAAAATTTCATTCGGCCCCCCTAAAAAAATTTTCTGGCTTTGCCCCTGAGTCCACATTTATCCGTTGGTGTGTTTTGGATGGACGAGTTCTGGGGAACTCTAATTTGGTGTGTAGTGGAGTTGGGTAGGAAGTTTTTTGAAAAATCTGCATTTTGATTTCTGAAAGTATTGCATTGATATAATCATGCATGCACGATTTTGCCATGCGAGTTTGATGAGATTCTCTGCAATATTTGATTGGTTATTATGTTATTTGTGCTTTTGCTTGGGTTTAGCTATACACTGAGCGTCTTAGCTCACTCCTCTGTATTTGACTTTTTTGGATATTCAGCAAATTTAGGATCAGACGACATGCGGGAGCTCAGATTGTTTTCTCAGTTAATTTAATATGATGGTTTACGTTTTAACTTTTCTAGACTTTTGGACTGTAAACTTGTTTTTAGAATTTGTTTTTGGTTTTTGTTTTGCTTGACGACTTTTGGTATTTTAACGTAAAACTGTAAAATCATACGAATTGACAAATTGAAATTCGGTTTTCAATTAAAACTCTAAAAGTATTTCGTTGTTAAGCAAAGAAAGTGATTAAGCGATATTACTATAAAACTAAGGTTTTTGAGTACAAGGATTTTCTTAAAATATATGTGAGAGTTTTGTCAAAATTTTATACTTTTGTAAAACACACTATGTTAGACGAAATCCAAAATTTTTAAACGAGATGATGTAATTCTTCAATATCTAATCTTAATATCTAGGCCGAATTTAAAGTGTTACAATCAATACCCTATACATTAATATTTTTCAAATAAAGCATATATTGATACCTCACAACAAAAATGTATTTAAAATAAGTATGCAATAATTTATTAATTGTTCATATAATGTATATTTAGAATAAAATAAAATAAAAAGACATTTAGCATATCTATATACTTAAATAAAAAGGTCTTAAATGATTCTATCTTGACACATCTTTTTTTTCGTATGCAATATAACAATAAAAATTCAGTATTCATCCCTCTACTATGCCACCATTTAGAATTTAATTTTAGTGTTTTAATTTGAGATAATTTAATCATTTATTTTATCAATAATATTAATTATTTTAAACAGTTAACAACATGAACTATTTCGATGCTATCATGAATTTATTTCAAAATATAATTTCAACCTACACATAAAAAATTCTATTTTAGTATGATAAAGTTTGAAATAAATATTTTTAAGAAAAACTTCAATTTAAGCATTCTAAACAAAATAATTAAGAGTAGCAACTATTTGGCCTAACTAAAATTAAAAAAAACTAAATCATATTAAATTAAAGTATGGATATTAAAACTTAAATTTAAACATTGTAGAGTTGGGGAAGATCTTTGCCCCAACAAATTTTGAGAAATTTTAATTTCTCCCTTGAATTCTTTTTGAAAATTTTAATTAGGCCCCAAAATTTTTAAAAAATTTCATCTCTCCATTAGGTCTCCTCAAATGGTTGAAAATTCTCATTATACTTTTTATTTATTTTTATTTTAATTAAGCACATTTAATTTTTTTTGAAAATTCTTTTAATCTTACAAAAACTTTAAAACTTTTAATTAGGCCCTCATTTTAAAAACTTATTCTCATTAAACCCTTAATTTTTTTTAAAATTTTACTAGCACCTCCCTAAAAAAACTTAATCCTATGATTCACCATTGTAGTAGAAGTTGGTCATTTGATTTAATAAAAATTTATTTTAAAAATTATATTAATTAATAAAAATAATTTCATTATTTCAATCATAAAATATTACAATATAATTAAAATTATATAAAAAAAACTGAAGCCCAGTGTAAACAGACAACATTATAGAATGAATATGATTTCAAATTGGCGTAAGGATTTTTTTCGCTCTTCACCTTTATAAATAAAATCATTTTATTCATTCATTTAATTTTTCGTCTCTTTTAATGTTTAAATTTATATTTTTTTAAATTATTTTAAAATAAATGAAAATGTTAACGTTTGTTAACTTTAGTAGTATAGTATGCACGTGGATTGGATGACATGTCAACGTTTAATTAATTTTTAAAATTTAAAAAATATTTTTTTAATATTTTTATACTCATCTACACTAGCAAAATTTAAAAAAAAAATATTTTTTTTATCAATTTTAGGTAATTTGAAAAAAATATAAATTTAAAAGCTAAAAAATAAAAAAATAAATTAAAGAATAAAACGAATTTTTTTTATAAAATTAAAGGGAAAAAAAACCATTATACCTTTCAAAATTCAGTGCGTAGAATTATTTTTTTTCTTTAAAGAAAAAAAGGTTTTTCTGAAAATGAATTAAAACTATGGTTTTCTTTATATAAAAAGGTAAAAGTGTCCTATATCTCCATCGCATTTAATATTGAAAATCCGTACATGGTATATAAATTAATTATAATATAAAGATCTGTCAAATCAAATTTGTCAAAAGTTAAATTTAGTAAATTTAAATAATTTAATATGTCTAGATGTTAATATTGATTATAATTAAAAAAACAGTCAATATGCTTTTAATTAATAATAGTGTAAATTAGAATTTAAGATTAAAATTAATTCTTTAATGAAAATAGTAAGAAATTGTCACTTATTGACAAAATAAATGTGAATATGGAGTGTTGTTAAGATTAAAATTAATTTTTTAATAAAAATAGTGAATAATCTAATTAATGTAGGATTAAAATTATTTTTTAATGAAAATAGTGAAGAAGTGAGTTATAATAGTAATCCCTAGTTAACGTGGAATCAAAATTAACTTTTTAATTAAAATAGTTAAGAGGTAAGCTATGAGAATATTCTTTGGTCAATGTGAGAATATTTTTTAGATAATGTTGGATTGAGATAAACTATTTAATGAAAATAATGAAGAAATTGATATTGTTAGAGTAAGTGTGAACATGTTAATATGAGATTAAGAGATTAATGAAGAAATGAGGTAAGATTAAAAATTGATTGTATAAAAAGTACTGAAATGGATATGCCACATGTAAAAACAGATGGCTGGGTCTTAGAATTTATAATATAATAAAACCTCAAATTACTGTATTGTGTTATATCTATTTTGTAATTTATAATTTATAAATTTGACACATTGTTCTTTTTTATGCATGCTACAGCCTACAAAGATTTAATATAAATCTCTTACAAACATTCAAATCTATGGTATTAAAACCCTTTTAATCTATCAAAATTATAATTAAAAAAATGGCATCGACAACATCTGGGTTTCTCCAAACTTAAGAATCAGGGTTTTAATGGGCCTCATAACCTTATTTCAAGGTTTTATATATTCAAAGGTCTTAAATTGGAAAAAGAAAATGCTTTTTCTGCAAAGGGTTTCTAGAAAGCACGTGGAAATATATAAACAGCATGACAAAAGTGTTCCCTTTTTCTTTTCTTTTTTTAAATTCCAGACTCAAAATATTTTCCACCGCCCCATATTTTGGTCTAAAAGATATTTATATGTCGGTAATAATAACATGTTTATTATATTTAGAATAAGTTAAATGCAGGGTGCATTATTGTCGAAAGGGTGGTGTATAAGCAAGAAGGTTTGACCTTCATTCTCCATTTATACAAACAACTTAAAAAGGTTATCAAAGCCTTCATCTAGTTGAATTAATTAAAAGGATTTATATGATTTTACAAATCATGGAATAATAAGAGATTAAGTTGCGGATATAATAATTAAAATAGCTTTAGAGAGGAACTCAAACTTTATAAATGTTTAAAATTGTTCCAGAGGAGCGTTTGTTAAATTAATATAATTTAATTATTTTTTGAAAATAAAATATTTAATTAAATTAATACTACCTGATTTTAGTCTAATCACCCAACTTACCTATCAACTGGTATTTATTAATGAAGAACGAAAACAATTATAAGGTTACAGGTTGATTTGATTTGCATTGCTGACGTATAAGATGTAAATTGTAGGCGGTGGGCACACGGAGCCAAAAATCGCCAGGCTGCTCAGATCTTTCCTCCCGTAGAAATTCTTAGAAAGCGACTGCCAGCCCACTTAGAGCCGCCTCTTCAAAATCAACTTGCGGAAAATTTTCTGTCAAATTGACAACAACTTGTGCAAGGTTTTACGTTCAGATTTCGTCTATCTCATTTGAATTTATTTTTGTAAGCGCTTCGAATATAAATTTTAGTTAGTCAATTAAATGTAATTTTTTATTTTAATATTATATTTTGAAATTGATTTGAATGTTACCGAGTTCTTACCATATAAACCTGTGATATTTATGTATATATCACGTTAACAAATATTCATTTTTTAATTCATTTTTAAATTTTTTGACAAGTAAAGATAGGTTTAAAGGTTAAAAGACACAAAAAATTAAATAGAATGTTAAAATAATTTTTTTTATAACTGAAGGGTCAAATAAATTATTATATTTTTTTTTAATTTTCATAATATTTATAGTTATTCTATAATTTTCTAAATTTGTTATAACATTTTAATAATTTTAAGCTTAAATAATTAAAGAAAATCAATAAAACCTTATAAAACAAATATATATATAAAATCAATTAAATTCTTAATGTCAGCAAATTTCACATCAAACGTTATGTTAAATCATTTTTTCATACCAATTACCACTGAACTCAACACTTAATGGCTCATCAACAATTTTTATAATAAAAAACTATGTTTTATAGACTCAAAGCTTAATTGCTTGCTAACTTTCAATTAAAAACTTAACTAATTGTAGGTTTTAGTTAAAATTTTAATTAATTCTTAATTATTTTAAGAAAATTTTTTAGTACTTAAAGTTTTTAAAAAAATTATTTGATCACATGAAAACACAAAAAAATAAAATAAAATAGACTGAAAATAACATGAAACTTTTAATAAATATAAGTTGAAAAAAAAAATTGTGGATACAAGTAGTGTGTTCGAACAAGAACCACCACACAAAATTACATCACGTTTATTAGAATTATTTGTTGGCATGTTTTTTATTTTGTAATTATCGTTTTGTTTAAACATGCGGAAACGAATCATACGTATTTGTATTTACACATACGCTTATCATAAAAAAGAAATGGACAGTTTTGGGAGAGTCCTTCATCCAAGTAGGATTGTCTGAAGATAAAAAGTTGGACGCAATCATGAATCAGGTAGGGAGATATATGCAACACATATTTGAAGGGTTCAAGATCAAATATAATTGCTTCAACTTACAATAACAAAACATGACACTTGAAAATAAAGCTTCTAAAATTTATATAAGCAAGGTAGCATTTTATCCACTTTATATATGGAGATAATTCTGAGCTTAAGCAATCTGCTTCGATTTTATTTTATTCAAAGAGACTTACTTTTGCGGGAAAATAGAGGATTGAGATAACATAATTTTATGTTTATTTTGAGGGATTGGTATTTTATTTATTTTTGAGTGACTAGTTAACAATTCAATAAGAAAGGTTGTTAAAGGGAGAGTTCAGACTAAATGCATTAAGGTGAGGCTACAATAATGCTAGATCATTGTTTGTACTATGAGTTTATTAGTAAATTCTTTTTTGAAAAAGGCTTCGCAGACATAGTTGTGGCACCATACAATATAAATAATCCCTTATCTTCTTGTTGTGTTCTTTATTCTACTTTCTTTTGTTGCTTATTGTGTGTGAACACACAAAAGAACACATTATTGCCTTCAGCGTTTCTGTGCGCCAAAAAAAGAAAGCACATATGAGTACTACAACATTTTTAAAATTACTTCCTCTAATTAAATAATAATTAAAATAAAAAGTCATATTCAAGATTTTCAATATCCAATCATAATTGATTTAAAAATATTGTCAATTGAGTCTTAACTCGATTGACATGGGTATTGTTGCCTGTGCAAGAGGATATGGGTTCAAGTGCACTGATTATCATCCTATTTAAGGGTTGGGTAGGGGCTATTGGTAGTCCTAGATATTGTTTTAAAAAGAGAAAATATGATAAGATCCTATAATGAGATTAATGTTCAAAAAATATTAATTAAGTTAATGATTTTGATTTTCTCATCACATCAAAACAAATTTTGAGATTTAAACTCATTTACTTACTATTTTACAGTACGTAAGAAATTAAGAATCACTTGAAATTAAGTAAGAATGTAATGCACCGAAGTGCTAGAATAAATTGTATCAATACATATACGAATCTTATGGTATGTCAACTATACCCTAACTATTGTTAGCATCGTTTAATAGAGTAATTTCATTATTTCATAGTGTCAATAGTCTTAGTCTCAACTCATTATCACATGAAATGAACATATTATTTTCTCAAAATCATTATCTATCACATACTTAACAAACACATATCAAGTCATACGCTTTTCATCATATTAGTATAATAATTAACCACAATAATATCATAGTGAACTTTGTATACACATACTTGACAAACTTACTAATCGTACAAAAATTCAACAAGGCATAGTTCAACATAACAAAAGTGTCATTGTAACACCCAAATCCCGACCCGATCGTCAGGTCCGAACCATAAAGTCTCATATTCGTTGTCGGAGCAACTACGATCAATTATAATACAATCCTAACCATTAACATTCAATTACAAGCAAATTAAGTATATAAATTGATATATATATACCTTTTCATGTCTTATACAAACTTACGAAAGCTCTAACACTAACCCGAGATCGAATTAGGACTAAATTGTAATATTTTTAAAACTTCAAGTTGACGTCGCGATGTCGAGGATTTCATAACATCGCGTCGACATCGCGACGTGCCATGGTAACTTAATCTTGCTGCCTAGCTTGACATCGCGATGTGACAAATTATTTTTGCAATTTATAATGAAACTTCAACCTGCAATTTTCTAATTAACTAATTTACACAATCATACCATACTTTCAGCCAAAAGATGCAATCTTTATGAATCAAATATGAACAAAACAACTTGATCAATAGTATAGCAATGTCACATTACCTAGTTATGTAATAGTTCGTTTTTCAGTGGTGTCAAAACTAGTGGTTTTAGGGTTTCAAATTCGACTAGTGAATTTGTAAATATTATTATTTAATATTTACTAGTCAAATATAGTATTGCATTAAATGTTAATTTGATCATTTTAGCTAATTGAACGATTAGTTAAGTACAAGTGGTTTGTCTTTAAAGTCAAGTGATTTTGAAAAATAAGGTTTTGGGACCTCGTTTTTATAAACCGAGCCCGTAAATATTTTTATTAAATATTTACAGAGTTACGATATAGGTATATTGAAATTTGATCCATAAATTTTAACATTTAGATAATTAATTAAGTGAAAAGGACTAAATCATAAAAGCTACAAAAGTTAATCACTATAAATTTAATTGTGTCAATTGAATATATAAGCATTATTAGATGGTTTTATATGGTAATTAGCCATCTTTTGAATAGATGGATGGTTCATGCATGATTAAAATTGAAATTATAATTGAATTAAAATGGTAAATAGGTAATTAAAATAATAATAAAAACAAAAAGGAAACAAAGTTAGCATCTTCTTCTTTATTTCTTGCCAAAGCCGAAACTCCATGGTTGGGAAAGCTTAAAGAATCGGTAATGTTTAATTGATTGCATGTAAGTGAATTTCAATTCGTTTTTAGTAATTTTTATGTTTTTGACATCGTTGTAGCTTAATTTAGTTAACTCGGAAACTAATTTGTAAATTTGTTAAATGTTCTGGATTATGTCATTAATAAATTGGTGATATTTTGAAGTTTTATGATAGATTTATAAGCTTGATAGTTAAATAGGATAATTTTGTAAAGTGAATTTGGTTAATTTTTAAATTAAAGGACTAAATTTCTAAAATAGTAAAGTTATATGAAATTATTGTAAAATATGATGAATATTGGCTGCATGGGAATTATAGAAAATTTGGTTGGCCTTGTTTGGATTAATTTATGATTTAATTGAAAGATTTGGGTTTATGGACTAACTTAAATAAAAAGTAAAAATTTAGGGTAAAATATAAAATATCGATTAAGGGTCAAATATATGAATTTAATTATTTTATGATATGTGAATTGATTAATTGAATAAAATTATTGTATTTATATCGTAGGAAAGAAAAAGCCATTGAGTAGTCATTGTCAAGATGTCGGTAGTTACTATATTTCTGTAAGTTCGTAACTTGGTTAAACTAATTAGTTGCTATTTTTTTGTGATATAATATTTATCTATATATGTTGTGATTGAGTTCATTTACTAGTTAAATGGTAATGGACGAGATGGATTAAGCGCTAGTTTGGCAATGCTTTTGAAAAATACTTTTGAAAAGTGCTTTTGAGAAGTGCTTTTGAAAATTTTAGTTTAAAATTTAAGTATTTAGTATTGCTGTCAAAAAGTGTTTTTGAGAAATAAAATGTCCATTTAGACATGTTATTATCAAATAACAAATATACATTTAAATAATATTTAAATTAGTTAATATTATTATATTTTAGTAAGAATATAAAAAAAATTATTATAACTTCTTGTTAATATTTTAATATATAAAATATAAATTTTAAATATTTTTAAGCAATAAATATTAATTATTTATAAAATTTAATTAGAATATATAAACTATATTTTAAATATTTAAATATAACTATTAAATATTTGTAATTAGTATTTTAAAAAATATTTTTTTATTTTTAATTAATGATTTTAACACATTTGTAATTAAGTACCAAGAAAAAAAAAGTAAAGTACTACATTATTAGAGGGGTGAAAAAGTAATTAAGCACTAAAAGTGCTTTTGGGAGAGGAAAAGCTAAAAAAGTGCTTTTGAAAAGCAATGCAGAATTGGCCCTAGGTTGTAATGTTAATTAAATTAAAGGTTATGCTTGAAAATGAGAAACTAGATGGATGAATTCTTGTGATGAAATAATGTGTATATGACTAAATGATATAGATATGATACACGGCCCGTATGAATCTCGTGAATGCTTAGAATACAAATGACATGTCATTAGGATTATTACAGTGTGCTAGTTTTGGATCTCTTACTGATGGTTGAAATCCTACATTTATTGCAGTTTCGCTACAGCTTGTGTGTGTAGAATCATGTAGCCTAAAATCCCGACCCACAGCTCGTGTGAGCAGACCTATTTCACAGCTCATGTGAGCATTTACAGTTACAGTTACAGTTACAGTCACACTTTGTGTATGCATTGTTCTCACATATCCGATATTATTTCATTTGGTTCATTAGGTGATAGAAGTGTAAAATGAAAAGAATATATGAATTAGAAATATGGAATGGGACATTGAATGGATAAATTAATATGAATTATTGAAACGAAATGTGATATACAAAATGATTACGTGTTAAATGTGTAAAATGAAATGATTAATTGAAATGGTTAAACGAAATGGTAATATGAGACGGGTATACGAAAGAATTATATAAATGAGTATATGAATAAGTTATATAGAATTAGTTATATGAAGTGATTATATGAAATGTTTTCACTTAGAATATATATATATATATTTTTTCTTTCTTTATTACTTTGTGATTGTTCCATTACCATTATCGAGAGAGAAAATGTATTATAATAGAAAAGAATCATAAAAAGTGAATATCTGTTAGGTAGATAATAGATAAATAACCTTGAAATAAGGAGTTGAAATCATGATAGTTACATATTTATATGTTTGTTATGATGTGATGCATTTAATCCAATTTAGATCTTCTAAACGAGGAAGGCTAAATTTTCTGCCAATTGAATTATGTCGCTATGTTTGAGATAGTACGATATGTTTGCTAGGTAATAAATACTCGAGAAAAGAAAATAATGATAAGGTAGGTTGATTTGGGTAAATGTAATATAGAGACTTAAATTAATTTTTATCTCTTTTATTTAAAAATGGGTAAATTAATTTATATATATTAGATTAAAAAAATAAATTAGTTATTTTTATTATAAAATCATTTATTTGTATTTTTAAATACCAACATACTTGATGAAATAATCAGACAGTAACATGTGGTGCATTACATGTACATTATGTTAATATATATGGACCAATTTTTAACCATAAAAATAGATGAAATATTTAAACTGAAAGATCAATTTGCTCTTTGATCTTACATACATGGACCAATATGTCTATTTTTTAGTAGAGAGGGCAAAATATGACTTGACTCCTATTATAGGAACTTCTATGATACTTTTACCGTTAATTTGATATTATTATGGTTAGCATTAATATATTATTTGATATTTGAGTTTAGTTTCAATATATAAATTGATATTTGAGTTTTTTTATCTCAATTAAGCACCTTAGTTTGACTTTAATATTTAATTTGGTGCTTATTTTTTATCTCGAATTAAGTATTTAATCTGATCTGAATACTAAATTAAATATTAAAGTTAAACTTAAATATTAAATTGAAATAAAAAAATTCAAATGTAAAATTAAATACTAAAACCAAAGTAGAAAGTAATCCTATCAAGCCATTTGCTTGTAAAATGACCCTTGGGAGTATTTGTAGCCACCGTATCTGCCCAGACAGCGATAGATTTTAACCAACGACCCACAATGCTGAGGGCAGATGCTGCCAAAAATTGCCAGGCTGGTCACTCTTTTCTCCTGTCCTCTTTTATAAATTAATAAATTTGTTGGAGATGGAAACAAACAAGACTACATAAAAACGAAATATATGTTAAGGTCAGTGGTTTATTTTTTAAAAAAATACGAAATTAATTATTATTATCAATTATCAACATCTTGATTTTTTTAAAAAAAATCTTTCTTTTAATTATTTGATCACATCAACCCACAAAAATTTACACATAATAATATTTTTATATATTATAGTTTTAAAATTTTAGATATTCAAATTTATCATTTCGATTATCGTTTGCTTTTTATAAATATGGTTTTGACAGGTTAGATGAATATATATATATATATATATATTTTAACCCAAACATTTCAATAGGATCCGAGATCCAATCATAAGTGGTCTAAAAAGAAGCCTATTAAAGTCTTAATCCACGTGATTTTATGACAGACAAGTTTGTCCTCTTATATTAAACTACAAAGGGACCGTCGCCATTATAATATAAGGTCCATATCATTTCTAAATAGATTAGCAACTTGGAGGGGGCCACACTAAGAATGCAATAATCAAATTTTCACTTGCATCAATTGCGCCTCTAAGTTTTTCTTTTTTAATATTGAGTTTACAAATTGATAATTTTTTAATTTTGATTTGTGTGATAAAGATTAAAAATATTTGTCAAGTTTTTGAAAAAAAGAAGAAACTATTTCATAGAAATAGAATCTCATAGGAATTTTTTTCATACAAATAATTACATAATTGGAGAAAGAAAATTGAATTACAAAATTTAACACAGATCAAATTTGAATCAAATTCTATCGCAACCAATTTGGGTTAAAAAAAAATTTTAAAGGTTTTGAGACAATTGAAGAAGTTTGAGTATAGAAATTTATTTATATATTTGAAAAAATATTTTAATAAAATATTTTTATTGTTTTATTGTATTTATTTGGTGGAAAATTATTTCTAAAAGGAAATTATTCTTTAAAGCACAAGTAAAATCAATGCATTTTTAAGGAAAATGTCTTATCTATTTTCATGCCGTAAGACATTTTCCCTTCTCTTCTTCACTCTCATCACTAACTTGAATAACGATCATTCTCCCTTTCTCATTATCTTTGTCCGTCGGTCTCCGCCTCTCCTCCTTATCTCTGTTTGTTGGCCTCACCTTTTCATCTTTGTCTCATCATCTCTGTCGATCGACCTTTGTCCTTATCAAGTCTTCATTTCTTGTCTACATTTCGAAGAAACCCTCAAAAACAAAAACAAAAACAATCTTTCCAGTCCTATCAAGGTATATCACTATCTTCTTCTTATCAAGGCTTTGTATCTAACTTTTTTTTATAGAAACGGAAGTTATTTGCTTCATTCGAAATGGATCTGTTTATTTTTAGGTGAATTTATTATTATTTTTCTTATAACTTTTTTTTTACTTCGGGCTAAATTGATCTGCATAAATCAATTAAAGAAATGTTTGCCAATATATCTTGTACAACTCAATTCTTTCTATTCTTATGCTTTGGGTGGCGTTTGGGTCGGCTTGGTTGCTTTGATTCACTTAGCTGGTTTCTTATTCAGTTTATTGATATTTGCTTCTATTATCTTTGTTCCAAGTCTGTCTCTATTGGTGTACTATAGTTTTATGTATTGAATAAGGTTTGCATTTTATCTTAGAAACTAAGGGGCTTAGGATCGAGTACAAAGAAAAGAAAGGTTAAGCAACTGGTTCATGAGTTGAAAGTACAAATTTTCATTATTCGGGAGTCCAAGATTGGAAACTGTGCTGATTGGTTAATAAATTATTTGTGGCCCTCTAATGGCAATTTTGGAGGTCTTATTATTATTTGGGATTCTTTTGTATTCTGTAAGGATTGGGTTCAACTTAGAAAGTGTTTGATAAAATGCTTCATTGATGAAAATAAATAGGCTTTCTAAATTTTGATGTTTCTGATGATTTTTTCTTGTAGGGTGTTTTTGGTAGTTTGTTTGAGTTGAAGCAATTTATATTAACAATGGAAAACAAATATGATGAAGTGAAGAATTCTTGGGTTTAGTTATTACAATAGTTCTTTTTTCCCCTCTCTTTTTTTTATCCTATTTTATATGTAATCATTTCCTCTCTGTAGAGACGTTTCAATTGAAAATTGTGTAAAAAGTAGTTCTAAAATTTCCA
Source organism: Gossypium hirsutum (assembly GCF_007990345.1). NCBI lineage: Eukaryota > Viridiplantae > Streptophyta > Magnoliopsida > Malvales > Malvaceae > Gossypium > Gossypium hirsutum. Next base: position 105,980,727 of record NC_053424.1, on the reverse strand, counting down.
AAATTCTTGATTCAACATAATTCAAATAGAAGTTGGTTTCTGTAGGGACAAATGTATTTGGTTAGTAGAGTATGGAATGAGATTAAACCAAAAATAGATAGAGTTCAATGGTGCAAGCTTTTATGGTTTCCTTTTCATATTTCAAGACATACAATGGTTGCTTGAATGACTATTATTAATAGGTTGCCAACTTGTGACTGACTTATTGCTAAGGGAATGAACATCGGTGGAAGATGCCATTTGTGTCTCGCTGATGCAAAAACCAGAAAACGTTTATTTTTTAAGTGTGCATACTCAAAATTTGTTTGGGTTGTTGCCTAACAACTCTGTCAGTTAACTAGACAACCAATGAGTTGGCAATAGGAGCTTCATTTGGCTAGTGCTAAGCTAAAGGAAAGGGTACTTATTACTATCATTTTGAGACTGGCATGGAGTGCACATCTTTACCTGATATGAAAGGAGAGAAATGGTAGACAATTCATGAATTTGATGAACACAGAAAGACGAAATTATAAGAAAACTAAAGGAGATAATAAGAATGAGGCTTATAGGGTTAATGTGAATGAGTGATTAAGTAATAGGATACTTCGTATAGCATGGGGAATTCCATATGTATAGGATAGATATTTGTAAGCATTAGTTTTAAGGGAAAGCATGTACTACTAACAGGATTAAAAGATTAAAGGAAAACACTAATCTTGTGACACCTTTATATTGAAAGGTTCTTTGACTAACTTAAAACTTGTTATGGTACTTATTTTCACCTTACAAAATCATCTCTCTTTCAGCTATTGATATACCCATTGCACGTATAAGCTTTTAGTGTAACAGCCCTATCCCGTCTCCATTGCCAGATTAGGGTTACAGAGTGTTACAGTACAATACAAAATATTTAACTTCATAAAGAAACAATTATACAAAACTAAATAATAACATTCCATAACTCATATATTTCTAGGTAAATTTACATTTATAGACCTTAAATTGAGCCCACGAGGCCTTAAAAATAATTTGAAAATAATCAAGGGTCGTTTTGAAACATGGGTCATATAGCTGTGTGACAAAGCCCAAACTGTGTGGATAAAAAATATGGCCATGTGTCTATTTCACAGACCCGTATGGCTACTTCACATGCCTATGTACGTGGACCGTGTAACTAATCGTGCCTGTGTAATATAATGTCACACGGCCATGTGGCCAGGTCATGTAACTCACTATAACTATGTAGCTCGGGGTCACACAGCCGTGAAACTCTCAGTGTCCGTGTGGACAAACCTGCATTTAAAACAACAATGACACACGACTGTGTGGTGTGACCATGTGTGGCACATAGCCGTGTGACAGCCCGTGTCCCAGACCGTGTGCTCCAATTTGTACCTTCAAGTTCAAGTTTACCAAAACATACCTACTTGGGCATCAAGCAACCTAATTTCCATCAAATAGACTTACTCAAAACACGATTAAACAAGCTCAAAACATCTATCCTAAGTGCCTAACCAATGTGCCCTCATTGATATGGCATCCGAAATGAATATATTACTCCATGTTGTAGTGCTCAATATCATTTAAAAGAATTTTGTGATTAGGGGTCAGAAAATGCAAAAGAACTCCTTAATCTTTGTCATTCATCATTGCGAACCACTGTTGAGCGTGTTTTTGATATTATGAAGAAACAGTTTCGTGTGTTAGATGCTGAACCATTTTGGAATTTCTAAACTCGAGTAGATATAGTGTTGGCTTGTTGGATCATTCATAATCATATAATGAGTGTAACACCCCTAACTCGTATCCATCGCCAGAATAGGGTTACGGTGCATTACCAGAGTTTATAGAATAATTTCACGTGATTTATGTCATTTACTGTTATATCTGAAACTAATCATATTGTCCCTTGAATGGACCCTCGAGGCCCAATTTAAATATTAGGATCAAGTCGAGACTAAATCAGAAACTTAGAAAATTTTTCGCGAAATTTCAAAATTTTTATCATATATAAGGGTCACACGCCCGTGTGGGTAGGCCATGTGGCTCATATGGCCAAGTGACATGCCCATATCTCAGGCCGTGTGGGCATTCGATGTGAGGCATACGGTTGAGCCACTTATCAGGATGCTTAGTTGAGCCATGTAATGGGACACTTATCTGGCTAAACAGGAAAACTCATAAGAATTTTAAATCAGAGAGCTCATAGAGCTTAGCAGGTAACTCGGAAGAGTTAATATCAGGGAGCACCGGATAACGTAACAGAGAGTTCAAGCGAGCCCTGTCAGAAAACTCATAAGAGTCTATATCAAGACGCTCATGTAGAGCTACGTTTGTGCCTGTATTATATGATGGATCACAACAGATCGAGTCATGTAATAAGACGCTCACACAGAACTGCAGTAGTGCGCAACACATGCAGAATCACTACCAATCAGGATGCTCGCAAGAACTATTTAACAAGATGCTTGTCCGAGCTATATTCTATCTGCAACATATGTAGGACCATATTTAATATGGAAATCATATATCCATCGAACTTCATTATTCAAACGGAACTTAACATTTTCCAAACTTGGTTGAATATGTGATTATTTCATTTATTTATAACATTTATATAATTCATACAATCACATATCACATTCAATTCAAGCATGAAAATAAACACAGTTTTGTTACACGAACTTACCTTGATATTCGTTTGTATAAGAAAATCTATTAATCCGAAACTTTTTCTTTTCCTTGACCTAGCTTCAAATTTGAGTTGTCTGAATCTATATAAATGAATGTAATTATCAATTTAATCCATTTCATACTTAATTGAATTCAATTTACACCCTAAGCAAAATTACCATTTTGCCCATTAACTTTCTATAAACTCTAATTTCGTCCCTAGGCTCAGAAAATGAAATTCATGCAATTTAATTCTTATTCCAAGCCTAACAGAATTTTACATGTTACAATAACAGCCCATGAATTTCATAAAAATCAGAATTTTTCCATGGGTTTTACCACTTTTCAATTTAGTCTCTAAATCAAGATTTCATCAAAATTCTCTTTGTAAAACTTGTTTTTCTATCAACAACCTTTAATTTTCTACCATAAATTTCAAAATTTCAGTATGTTCATCCATGGAAAAATTTCTATACTTTGATATCTTTACAATTTACTCCCCAAAATAAATAAATTAGTCTATCTCAATATAAAAATATAAAAATTACTAAAAAAGGGATAAGAAAACATATCTAATTAAGCTTGATTAGTTTCCTTTCTCTCTCCTAAGGTTTCCATAGAATTTGGGGATGAAGATAATGAAAACAAGATGATATTTTCTATTTAATTTGTTATCATCTTTTAATTTTTCTCATTTCCAAATTAGTCCTTAGCCTTTTTTAATTTTTCCATGGATGAATCACCAAAAATATCTACTAGCTTTTCTTTAATGGTCTAATTACCATATTAGAACCTAAATTTTTGAATTCCTATCATAATGCAGACCATGCAATAATATTAAAATAAATTTTCTTTCTTGCTCAGATTTGTGGTCCTGAAACCACTGTTCTGATTTCACTGAAAATGGGCTGTTATAATGAGAGTTGATCCTAATTATTTAATTAATCAAGTATTATATGAGGAGTCTAAGTTTGATTTGATAATACCAACTCTTACGGAGTGAGAAGAAATAGAAACAGCAAGAGAATGGTCTACTAAGAGAGATGAAATTGCACAATCTATGTGAACTAATTATATGGCTAGAAACATTAGATATGTTTAGGGCTTAAGGTTAACATTTCCGTTATGTATGTTTTAGTATTAATTTGTAGTACTAATTGTGGTTTGAAAACTAATTTATTATTATTTTATCTTTGTTTTCTTTATAACATAATCAAGAGTCATCTATTCACTTTAGTTGTTTTCAATTTATGATTGTTAATATTCTAACTTAATAATTGGGTACTATTATATATTTCTATTTATTTATAAATAAATCATTTTCCAGAAAATATTAGCTATTCCAGAAAAGTAATTCATTTTTCCAGAAATAATTTTTCAAAAGCCATTTTACATACAAACCAACGAACCCTTATTAAACTTGTATATTACAACTTTAGTTACTAGTGGCATTTTGTTGACATATTCTACAAAGTTCGATTATTGTGAAATTCCTTTTTTCCAATGTAATTGTTATACATGTTTATCACTTTAGACACATGACAGCATGAGATAGTTCATAAGGGGTAGATGAATGGTCATTCTATTTGTATCATTAGTTTCATAATCAGTCACTCGCATACCTCACACCACCTTCAAAGAGGTCATTTCTTGTCATCCACCCACTTTCAACCACTAAAAACCATAACCTTTAGCGACACTTTTCACACAAATGCCGCTAAAGAATATAACCTTTAAAATATATTTTTAATTAAATAATATTTATTTTCTATGATAAATATTATATTTTTTTATTTTTTAAATTTTAAATTTGAACTTTAAACTTTATACTTTTAAGGATAAATAAAAAAATATTAATTAAATTAAATTTTCTATTAAAATTTTAACTTTAAAACTAAATATAAAAATTAATGAATTTAAATTTAGAATTTAAATATTATGTTTAAATAAATGGGCAATCTACCTCACAAGCTCACAACTCATTTGATCTATATAATTAACTCGGCCAATTATAAAAGAAGCTACAAAACTCGTAATAATTAACCATCATAGTTAAAAAAGCTGGTACACAACGTAGCTACAAAACCCTATTTCCATAACACAAAATTCAAGTTCTGACTAAGATGAATGACCATGGAAGGCAATATTAAATAACGTTCCATTTGAAGAAGTGCTAAACCTTGGCTTTTCCAGCTTGAAGAGATTGAATCCTCTGCTGCACCTTCAATATCTAAAGAATGCAAAACCAAATGATCAGATTCATCGTCACTTTGGCAGATAAATCTAGTTACAATCTATTATCCACACCGAGGTGCCTGGATTCTAGACTCTAGAGTTTGATATTAAGAGGACACAAACATTTTCCGGTGGTTTTACAATATAATTCAACACAATTTACAATCAATTATTAAAGCTTTGTTTATTTTCTCAAGCTGTAGTCTATGAGCTAGAAACGCCTGTAGCAGAAATATGTTTCACGCAATGCCAAAAGTTTTAAAAAGAAAATCAACATAAGAAAAGGAATCAGGAACCTTCTACAGCATTAGTGACAAGATCAACAGATACATCAGGCATGACCGACACATCACCTGTTTAACCACCAATCAAATACACAATTAGAGATTCTAAATTTCCACTCCTCACTAAATTTAAGTAATTAACTCGATAATCACTAAATTCACACTCAAATTAAAATGCCTAACTAATAAACTCATACCGGCGACCATCAACACTGTAAAGTGAAAACAACAATCAACACTGACGGCTGCTTCAATTACTCTGAAGCAGTAGCAGTTCAACACAAGACAAAAATCACTTTAAAAAAAAAAACCTACATGAAAATTGTCAATTTCTTTTCATAAAAAGGACCTTAAGATAAAGAATTTAATTGAAATCAAAAAATCTAAGGGAAACCAGTAGGAAGAAGATGACAGAGAAAACGTCCAAATCAACTAAACCTCTATTATATTACAATATATGTAATCGAAATTCGAAACCCCTTTGGCCTTTTACCCCCCACACAAAATACATATTGCAAGACAAAAATAATAACCCCCTTTTAAATGAATAATTAAAAATGAAGGAGATCAAAGACATACACACACATTGACATTGACATTGACATGGAAACAACAACGATTTACAGGCAAATGTTTGTCTAGAGTAAAAAGAAACAAACAACAATAAATTACTATATCTAGATCAGAAAAAATATGCTTAAATTTTGGCTCAAGGTTGGACTATAAGTAGGCTAATATAGTTTACCTTTCCTTCTCAAATTTTGACTTCAGATCATCAAGCTTCGACCTTATCTCAGCAGCCACACTGTCAACGCAATATACAAGAGGCTAAATAATGGCAGAATTTAATAAGAATTAAAAAAAAAGGTTAAACAAACAAATATAACAGTTTTGTTACATCATTTGCTCAAATTAAAGTTAGTCAAGCATCAGTTTGTGAAACCATTAGCATAGACGTAATGATCTTCACGAATCAGTGAAGGAATTGATAGAAAATAGAATAATAACACATGCACCATTCATTCAAATCTGAATACAGTAAAAGTTCAATGATGGAGTTCAAATTAAGAAATTACTACTTGTTAACTCGTACAAAATTCCTTGAACTGACCAACCAAAATCATGCATCAAATCGCATAAAAGTAAAAGAACACCTGCAATCAATATGAAAATTATAAATAAAAAAAATAGCTTCATCTTTGAAATTGAGGAGGAGGAGGTGGTGAGGAAACCGCAAAGAAATCACAGCTCTAATGTAAAATTCTCATTGACTATAAAATTCAAACAAATATCGTTTTTAAAAGAAAAAAAAAGTGAAATCAAATTTTAATTTTACCTGGAAATTGTCTCTTCGTTCTTCTTTTTCCCGTCCTTTTGTGCTTTTTCTTTGATCAGTCGCAGAGCTGACATGATCCCTTTGAGATCACTGAAATTTCATCAACAAACAAAATGCTTATCAAATTAAAGCACATAAACACATACAGAGAAAACATAGAAGAACAGCAGTCGTGAAGAATGACTTAGAAAGATCAGGATCAGGATCGAAATCATCAATGAGTCGGGTTTTCGGATCCGATTTTCTGAGCAAGGACTCCGATCCACGCTTTTTGTTTCTTGCTTTGCTCTTTGACATTGTTTTGATTTCCTTTCTTTTTACAAAAATTTGGAGTTCAAAATGGAGAAAAAGGAGAGCGAGAGACGTTTCTTTTCTCTGTAAATAATAACTTCACGATTTTACATCTCAATCATACTTCATTAATCGAACCACAACAATGAGAAAAAAAATCGCAGAAAAACCCTAAAAACTAAAACAAGATGAATATCATAAAATAAACTGAAATTTCAACCAAACAAAATTTTAAAAAAAATAGTGAACAATTTAAAAAAAACAAAAGAAAACCCTAGAAATGAAAAGGAAAAAGAAAAGGAGTAGCTATGGTGGGTGAATTTAGTGCAGTGAAATGAAAAGGAAAAAGAAGTATGATTGGTGTAGGAGTATTGACTTGGCGTTGCTGGAAATGGAAAATTTGGGGGCAAATTTTGAGAGTAAAAGGAGATGAGAAAGAAGATGAGAAGCGGGTAACCAAAATTTATTTTTTGGTTGTGAGCGGGATTTTGAAAATGGGATAAAAAATAATAGTTTTTTGTGGCTATAGTTCAATTTTTTTATGGCATTTTGCTCAAAAATGTTATTATTGTTCAATTTTGATTTTTTTATTTTTAACATATTTTTTTCTATTTTTTCTTATAAATCTTTTGTGCTGACATTATCATTTTTTAGAATTTTTTTTTTAATTT